>NC_068993.1:50590940-50592188 GCF_001194135.2 Octopus bimaculoides
AAAAAAAAAAAAAAAAAAAAAAGAAATGGAATCAAATGTCGTGTTTGTCTTTTGTCTCAGTAAACTTTTAAACTTCAACTAAAGTTCAGTAAAACAATTTTGCTGACGTTGCATGAAAAGTTGTGGCAGAAATGTATTCAAACTCAGCTAATTTTTCTTCTTGACAATCTTCCACTATCACTGTTTCCCGCATTGCTTTAGCACCGATACCAGCACCAACACCACACACCGGTTCCACTACTATCACCAACACGAACACCAACCCACAATACTAATACTCCACTTCACCAACATCATCCCACCCCATCATAATCAGAAACATCATTACCATAACCATTCAACTTTTGATTTATCGATGCTACGAAGACTCTGAGTTGTTTGGCCCATTAACTGAAGTAGAAAAGTTGATTCTGTGAAGAAGATTTCCAAGAATATGTACAATTTACTGCTGGTAGCTGTCATAGAAAACTATTACAGGAATAAACAGTAAGCAAAAGCCATGCTAGAGATCAGCCAAATCAATTTCTCAGCAAGATACAAGAACATAAAAGTTAAATACTACCCCTAATTTTCCAAGCTGTAGAAAAGCAGAAGACACTGAACACAGAATGGTCGGTCAACTAAAATATACGCTGATAGACTGTCGGAAAGATTTCCAGTGCCATGAAGCCAATCTCCAGACGAGATGATGACTGTTATTAAACTTCACTTAATGATGTCGAAGTGCTAAAAGCACAAGAGCGGAACCCGATATTGGTTTATGAGCAAAATGTATTGAGAAATAGGCATTGGTTATTTCCCTTCGTTCATCTACCCACCCATATACATCGAACACATTCCTAATAATTTCAATAAAATTATTGTCAAACAGCTTTAGTCTATGACTATTTCAGCCTATCTACTGCTGAATTTACGCTCCGGCTGTTTAGATATTAAGATCAAAAGCAATCTTGTAAAATTATCAGGTTTGAACATAAATATTTTATTTTCAGCTTCCATTTTAAGTGAAGGTGAAGATATTTCACTAACTTCAGTAACTACACCACATCACACACAACTTGGCATTCCGCTAAAATCCTATTAGTTCAAATTTTATATTTTCAGCAATTTGATGAAATAGATTCTTCATATATGCTACAGTTAGTTGGTTGTGTCGATAATACATACATTATACATCTGTCACGTCTGTAGGTATGAATATATATATATATATATATATATATATATATATATATATATATATATATA
>NC_068993.1:50592948-50597229 GCF_001194135.2 Octopus bimaculoides
ATACATACATACATACATACATATATACATACACAAACACAGGGTGCGGTGAATAAGTTGTCTAAATTACACAAAAATGAAAATAAAACTGACATCTCATTTTAACAGATATATTTACCAAAATTACATAAAAATCTCTTGAAATGCTAAAGAGTAAATTTGTTAAATAAAATCGTCATTGGCTTCAACCACGGTCTCCAGACGACTTTGGAATCTCTTGCAACTCTTCTGGATGGTCTCCTTGTTTTAAGCTGGTGAATGCTGCCATAATCCTGGCCTTCAGTTCATCATTGGTGTTACAGGGAGTTTTGTTAATCTCTAGCTCAACTGTGCCCCACACATAATAATCAAGGAGGTTGCAGTCTGGGGAGTTAGGGTGGCTAGATGTTAGGGCTGATGTGGTTGCAGAAATTGTCTGACAGCCATGATTGGGTTCTTCTTGTGTGGCACAGTGTAAAGTCTTGTTGCCAGACATAGGGTGTTCCAGCAGCCACTCTCCTGACCCAGGGCAGCACTACCTCCTCCAGGCACTTGATATAGAGCTCTGTGTTGAATCTGAGGCCATGTGAGAAGATGAATGGAAGGATAACGTTGCCATCACTAGTGATCACTCCAAAAACCATGAGTTTATGGCACAAAAACTTGAGAACTACCAAACCAATTTCATTCAAATTTTACCCATACACTACTTAAGGTCCATGGAGTGTCATGGGCCAAAAAAATTTTCAACTTCTAACCTAATGTGAGCCCAGTATTGTGTGTCAAAAGTGAAACAATAGCATCTCTGTTGTAATGTACAACAATAGTTTCACTTTTAAGACTTTCATTATTAATAGTCTCACTATGTATATAATATATACATAGTGAAACTATTAAAAGTAAAATTATTATCTCACATTACATATATACATGCATATATATATATATATCATGGTTTCCCTTGTCATGAATGACAAATGAGGGTTCAGTAAACTAAAAAGCAGTAATCATGTTCTATGGATGCAAATATGTCTCTTGCGACCTGCTGGTGCCTTGCTAACATTTTGGAAAATGGAACAAGTTGAGGAATCAGTTTGCTCGAGTGTTTGTGGATAATTTACTATGATCATTTCTTGAGTGGACGGCAAGGCCTGCTTTGTTTTGTACCATAAAATCAAAATGGCAGGTAAGGTTTCCATTTCGAGGAACTTTTTACCTGGCACCAGCACTGGGAAAGTCTGGTTTGTAATGGATTTTACAGCTAGATGCCATTCCTAATGAAAACCACTGTACAAAGTGGCCTGGGTACTTTTTGCCTGGTACCCGCATTGGTGAGGTCACCAAATAATTTACAAGACAAAGTTCCTTTGTGGTGGGGGAGAGCGTGGTATTGAAGGAAATGGTTTTGTACCAGGTGGTGTGAGGTTAGAGTATGACAGAGGGACAGGAACAGCCCTGCAATATATATGCAACCATCAGGTTTATGTAGTTACAGTTGTGTTCCACAATTGACAACTGTGTAGACACACACACACACACACAAACACAACAGGCTTCTACACATTTTCCATCTACCAAATCCACTCACATGTATTGGTTAGCCCAGGGCAAAAGTAAAACACTTCAGTATGACTGAATCCAGAACTATTGGTCACAAACCAATTTTCTTATCCACACACCATTTACACACACACACACACATTTATATATGTGTGTGTATATATACATATATATATATATATATATATATATACACATACGTATGTATGTATATTGATCTATCTATTTATCTATCTATATACATTCGTGTGTGTTGTATATGTGTGCATGTGAGTATATGTATTGTATGTGGATGTATGCACATATAGATATATGTGTGTGTGTGTGTGTGTATGAAGTTTGTACAAATAAACTTACTGACTCTAGAAACTAGCTAGAATAGTCAGCTTAAGAGACATTAGATATTTACTATCGAATCTTTATCAAAGTAATTGATACGAACATTAATTGATAATACCATTATTATATTGGAATGGTGTACACACACACATACACACACACACACACACACACACACACACACACATACAGATATGTTAAAATGAGTTGTCAAAGCCATTTCATTTTTCTCTTTCATCATTCTTGCATATCTATAATTGTTCATTTAGTGATGTATTAAAATAGATAAATATATATGTCTATATATGTGTGTGTATAGATGTGTAAATGTATATACGTGTGTGTGCATACACGAGTGTGTCTATATATATATATATATATATATATATATATATATATATATATATATGTATGTATATATATATATATATATGTATGTATATATATATATATATATATATATATATATGTACACGTATGTGTGTAGAGATACGCATATACATCAAAGCTTTGGTGATATCACACTTCACATGACACACTGCCATCGTATGGTCCTTTGCCTCAACAGATATGACGTAAATCTGCTGAAGATCATTGTGACCAACTTTCTGGATATCATTGTGAAGCCATGGCACGGATGAAACTACAGGCAGTAATTGTATATGTACATACATACTTACTTACATTCATACATACATTCATACATACATACACACGTGCATTCATACATACATACATGCATACATACATTCATACATACACACATTCATACATACACACATTCATACATACACACATACACATATACATTCATGCATGCATACATACACACATACAATCATACATACATACACACATACATTCATACATACATACATTCATACATACACACATACATTCATTCATGCACACATACATACATACACACACATACATTCATACATGCATACATACACACACACATACATTCATACACACACATACATTCATACATGCATACACACACACATACATGCATGCACATACACACACACACACACACATATATACATCATCATCACCGTTATTTAATGTTCTATTTTCCGTGCTGGCATGAAATGGATTGCTTGATAGGATCTAATGAGCAACAGGGTTGCTTTGAGTTCTTAATCTCAGCATTGGAATAGTTTCTATGGCTAGATGCCCTTCCTAATACCAAAGATACCTTTTGAAATGCCGGTGCACTTCCTAACCCTCCGCCACCATGACAGCTGTTTTGACATATGTATATATATGTATACACGTATCTTTGCATGTATGTATATATGCATGTGTGCATGTATATTTTTCAGATTTATTTTCAGTGTTTTTCTCCTTTTGAAGAAATGAAACCAGTCACAAACGAAATGGGAGGGCTCTTTTGTTCAAAACAAGATGCTTTTGGAGCTTGTGGTTACTTAGAATGGTTGATGTAGATACGTATGTGTGCGTGAGGTGTATATGCATGTGTATAAACTTGAATTTATGGCTGTATGTATCATAATAGAACACAAATTTATGTTTCATTGTTGTTTATGTGTGTGCATTCCTATATATTCCAAATGTATATGCATGATTGAGAGCATGCATACATATCTGCATACATGCATGCATACACCATGACCACTACCACCAAAACCACCATCACACACCAACACCACCAGCAATCCCCTACCTCCCACTATCACCACTTATTCATGTCACCTACAGAATGAAATCAAATCAACTAGTCTGAAGTATATCAAGATGGTGTATAAACCACACACTGATTTGCAAAGGTGTTACATAAGCAAAACAAAATTCAAATTATGCAACAGAAACAGCTCTATAGTAAAAACATTGTCAGCATAAATTAACATAGGCACAGGAGTGGCTGTGTGGTAAGTAGCTTGCCTACCAACCACATGGTCCCGGGTCCAGTCCCACTACATGGCACCTTGGGCGAGTGTCTTCTACTATAGCCTTGGGCCGACCAAAGCCTTGTGAGTGGATTTGGTAGACGGAAACTGGAAGAAGCCCGCCGTATATGTATATGTATATATATATGTATGTGTGTGTTTGTGTGTCAGTTTGTCCCCCCAGCATTGCTCGACAACTGATGCTGGTGTGTTTACGTCCCCGTAACTAAGCGGTTCGGCAAAAGACCGATAGAATAAGTACTAGGCTTACAAAGAATAAGTCCTGGGGTCGATTTGTTCGACCGAAGGCAGAACTCCAGCATGGCCGTAGCCAGATGTCTGAAACAAGTAAACGAATACACACACGCACCCCCACACACACATACACATATACATATATACATAGAAATGCATGTATTTTTGTATGTACATATATGTGTATACATGTACATGTATGTGTATTTACGTATGTGTCCATATATGTGTA
>NC_068993.1:50597239-50598499 GCF_001194135.2 Octopus bimaculoides
CTCCAGCATGGCCGCAGTCAAATGACTGAAACAAGTAAAAGAGTAAACCACTGCACATAGTCAAAACACCAATAAGCAAAGCCTACAGCCGCCACCACCACTACCACCACCACCACTACCACCACCACTATGAGTAGCACTATCACTACCACCATAAGCATATATCTATATAATGCACACACACACACATGCTTAGGTACAAATGCACACACACACACACATGCTTAGGTACAAATGCACACACACTATTAGAAACACCCATGCATACACAAATAACGATCTGCAGGTATATCCACACACCTTTGCCTTCATTCGGATATAGTTAAATATTTTTGTTATATGCAAGAGTAAGTTTCAACGTGTGTATGTAAATATATATGTGTGTGTGTGTTTCCATGCGAGAATAACTAATTGTATTTATGTATGTGTGTATTGTGACTGAGTGAAAAAGAAAGAGGGAGAAAGAAAAAAACAGAGTGAAAGAGAGAGAGAGAGAGAGATAGAATGGTTATAAAAACGTTGAAGAGAGACAAAAAGAAAGCTCATGAAAGATGGACAAAGGAAAAGAGAGTGACTAATTTGGGAACATGGGAGAGAGGGAGAGAGAGAGAAAGAGAAATGCATACATTTCACTTTTTCTCTCTCCCTCTCTCTCTCTATACATATATATCACTATATATGTATGTGTGTGTGTATGTATGTATGTATGTATGTATTATATATATGTATGTTTGCATGTATATGTGTATGTATATTTATAGGCATCTCTCTCTCACTATATATATATATATATTTGCACACACACACACACACACACACACATTGCAATCACATACATGTGCAAACAGCTTACACACAAACAGAGAAAGAGGGAAAGAAAGAAAAATAATGAGAAAAAGCAAATGAAAATGAATAATGGGGTCTGTGTCATGGAGAGAGAGAGAGATAGAGATAGAGAGAGGGAGAGAGAGACAAGGACAGAGAGAGAGAAAGAGAGACAGAGACTGAGAAAGAGAGACAGAATATATGAATGTACATTGTCAGTGCAAAAACTGCACCACTGCACCATCAGTGGGCGTGGCAGTACATATTGGATTGATCAATTATTCAGCTGCACACCTGTCCATGAAAACACCTGTTTGCTCTTCCTTAAGTTCCATTATTATAATACTGTTGTGAAAACAAGACAGATACAATCTCATTCTCATCTACATGCACACATACATACATTTGCATGTGTGCGTATATATATATATATAT
>NC_068993.1:50601526-50603598 GCF_001194135.2 Octopus bimaculoides
ATGCTGGAACACTGCCTTTTTAGTCGAACAAATTGACCCCAAGACTTATTTTGTGTAAGCCTTATTCTATTCTCTTGCTGAACTGCTAAGTTACAGGGACGCAAACGCACCAACATCGGTTGTAAAGCGATGGTGTGTGTGTGGGGGGGATAAACAGACATACAAACATACACACACACACACACAAAGTCCGTTTTTTTGCTTTATGTTCCCGTTCATTTTTCTGACGTCCTATACCTGGATATGCATCTATATATACATGTAGATGTAGGTATGTACATATATGTTTGTATACATGCATATGCTCTTATATCATTTGTATTATATATATATATATATATATATATGTCCAGGAATGGCTGTGTAGTAAGAAGTTTTCTTCTCAACCACATGGCTTTGTGTTCAGTCCCATTATGCGCAACCTTGGGCAAATATCTTCTATAACCTTGGACCAACCAAAGCCTTGTGAGTGGATTTGGTAGAGGGAAACTGAAAGAGCCCATCATGTTTGTGTATGTGTGTGCATGTCTTTGTATTTGAGTTTGTCACCCACCACCACCACCTGACAACCAGTATTTGTGTGTGTACTTCCCCGTAACATGGTGGTTTCACAAAAAAGACCAGTAAAGTATCAGGCTTAATAAGACAGGGGCACTGGGATCCATGACTGAAACAAGTAAAAGATGAGAGATAAGAGATAAGACACTCCATGTGGAGACACGTGGCTTAGTGGTTAGGCTGTTGGATTCATGATCGTGTAGAAAAAGATACTTGCTCAAGGTTTCGATTCCGGGACCGGGCGACATGTTGTGCTCTTGAGCAAAACCCTTCATTTCACATTATCCCTGTCCACTCAACTGGCAAAAAGGAGTAATCCTGCAATGGACTGGCATCCCATCCAGGTGGGGAATGTATACGCCATGAAACCAGGAAACTGGCCCTTATGAGCCAGGACGACTCGAGAAAGTAACTTTACCAATTTTTTTTTGGTATCATTCTATCCATGACCATCTAAAAAATGGTGAAGGAAGTCTTTCTTCTGATTCAGGAATAAAAACTATTTTGAAGAAATATTTGTTCATGTTTAAATATTCTCTATGTATTTGGTCAGTCATGAACGCTACTGGAACTTGCAAAAATGTAAAAAACATTATGAAGGGCATCCAACCAACCAACCAAAGAACCTATGCCAAAGCAGACATTGGGGCCTGGAACACCAGCTCCCATTGAACTGTCCAACCCATGCGAACATGGGAAATGAACGTGAAACAATGATAGATAGATAGATAGATAGGTAGATAGATGGATAGGTAGGTAGATAGATAGATATTATCTGTTACTGCTGAGTGTATAATTTATGATAGTCTTATCTATATAAAGCCTAGTGATTGTATATAGATAGTCCATAATGGCTCTGTGTGTGTATGGTCAGTGATAGTCATTGATAAAAGATATAGGTTGTAAACATTGATTCGGATCATTAAAACAGCACAGTTCAATACTTCTCCATCCTTGACCTGAATAAAATGGTAAATAAACTCAAAGGTATACACATATACACCATACCTTACCATGCCACACACACACACACACACACACACAAACTCCATGCACATATATATATATATATATATATATATATATACACATATATATATGCATATACACACTCCATGCATATATATATATGCATGCATATGTGCATCTAAATCTATAAATTTATATATATATGTGTATATATATACATATACTTATATGTGAGTGTGTGGATATATATATATATATATATATATATATATATATATATATATATATATATATATATATATATATATATATATATATATATATATACATACATATATATGTATATATATATACATACACTCACACATGCACATAGACACACAAAAATCAATCAATAGACAAGGATATTGCTTAGGTCATCAATATATATATGGTCATAAGCAGATAGTTGTGTGGCTACACGCACCGTATATACTTAGATGCATGTGCTGAATGTACGTATATACACACACACAAATATATATATATATATATATATATATATA
>NC_068993.1:50604177-50606505 GCF_001194135.2 Octopus bimaculoides
AGTGAGATAATAGTTATGATATAATGATGAGGACGATGGTGGTGGTGGTGGTGGTGGTGGAGGTGGTTACAGCAGTGTTTGTATTTGTAATGGTGGTGGTGATGATGATGATGATGATGATGATGTCAATAATGGTGATTGCACTGCTGCTGTTGCTATTGCTGCTGCTGCTGCTGCTGATGATGATGTTGACAAGGATGATTTATCTCGATGATGATGATAATGATTTTAATTGTCATGGTTGAAGTGTTGATGACTTGCTATGTTGTGTTCTGCATGCATGTGTGTATACACGCACAATCATCATCGTTTAACGTCCGCTTTCCATGCTAGCATGGGTTGGACGATTTGACTGAGAACTGGTGAAACCGGATGGCAACACCAGGTTCCAATCTAAATTTGGCAGAGTTTCTACGGCTGGATGCCCTTTCTAACGCCAACCACGCAGAGAGTGTAGTGGGTGCTTTTACGTGTCACCTGCACGAAGGCCAGTCAGGCGATACTGGCAACGGCCAAGCACAATATATATATAGATAGATAGGCGAGGTGGCAGAATCGTTAGCACGCCAGGCGAAATGCTTAATGGTATTTCGCCTGCCGCTACGTTCTGAGTTCAAATTCCGCTGAGGTCGACTTTGCCTTTCATCCTTTTCGGGGTTGATTGAATAAGTACCAGTTACACACTGGGGTCGATGTAATCGACTTAGTCCTTTTGTCTGTCCTTGTTTGTCCCCTCTATGTTTAGCCCCTTGTGGGCAATAAAGAATTAATATATATATATATATATATATATATATACTTGTGTATGTATATATATTTATACATACATATGTACATGCACACATATATATGTATAGATAGATAGATAGATACATATATACATATATTACATTACTTTTCTATAAAGCTTTCTATCTATAAATACATAACCACATGTATATGCATATATGTGTATGTATGCATGTGTATGCGCATTGTGCATATATATATATGCTTGTGTATATATATATATATATATATATATATATATATACACACTGAATTGTGGCAAGGTATGGACGGATTCCGGAATTCCAAGAAAATTATGTATAAATATATCAAATTAAGAATTTTACGAGGTATAGTACAATGCAAAATACCAAACGGAACCTCACCTCTTATATCTCATCTTTCTTCCTCCTTTAACGCCTATGTGATATAATTCTTGGGAGAGAATACATACATTTGCGGCTGAAGATAGCTTTATATTGTCAATTATACACTGATGTAACAACTATAAAGCTTGAAACACGTGTACCGCAGAATCCTTTGTGTTTTTGTTTTTATTTTTTTATTTTTGCATTTACAATTTATATATATATATATACATATATATATATATATAAACATACATACATACATGTATACATATATATCAGTTCCCTAGCTCAACAGGTATATAACAACATGACTACCTAAACGCAGGGTCTTTAGCGAGACACCACTTTATGTGCGGATGTACCTGATTTGTCCCAGATTACAAAATAGATGCAACACATGTTGAATGGAGTCCCACCTGTAAGGGACAGTAGCAGAATGGGTCGAAGCGACTGTTGTACAAAATAAAGATTAATACTTTTGTGAAATCGTCCAACTCATGATGATGATAATGATGATGATGATGATGATGATGTTGATGTTGATGTTGATAATGATATATATATATATTTTTTACCACCACCACCACCACCATCATCATCTTCCTTCTCAATTTAATATCCACTTTCCCATGTCTGCATCAGTCAGACAGTGTTTGTTGAGGCAGATTTTCTGTTGAGGTCAGATGCCCCTCTGGTTGCCAACACTCACCTATTTCCAAGCAAGCTAATATCTCCTCATGGCCAAGAATTTGAACTCGGAATGTAGCAGCAAACGAAATACTGCTAAGCATTTCACCTGGCATGCTAATGGTTCTACCAACACGCCACCTTAGTAATAATAATAATAATGAGACCATAACCCGTGGCCTTTACCTGGGGTGTAGCCAGCCCACTTATGCGTACCTTTCCTTCTTTGGACACAAAACCTTGCTTGCAAAGACCTGTTGAGGCAAGTGAAATCAAAATCGAAATTGGACCAAATTCGATGACTGGCACCCATGCCAACCTTCCTTCATTGGACACTAAACTCTGCTTGCGAAGACCTGTTGGGGCAAGTGAAATCGAAACTGAACCAAATTCGATGACTGGCACCCGTGCCAGTGGAGCGCTAATAGCACCATCCGAGCAGGATCACTGCCAGAGCAGCGGTCTCGCTTCCGTGCCGGTGGCAAGTAAAAAGCACCATTTG
>NC_068993.1:50607680-50612022 GCF_001194135.2 Octopus bimaculoides
TTTAGCTGGTGGTGTTTGGGACGGGCAAATTTGCAGTTTCGTCCCTTTTCTCCGTGCCAACAGGTACCATTTAGGTAGAATTTACAGATAATCCGTTTCTTTTTCTTTGTATGGCGTGCTTGGGCTTGAAGCCTGTTTGTGTTTGTGTTCACCGTCTCCTTGTCTGTTCTCCTGTCTCTGTCGTTTGGTGTGGTGCTGCGTTGGCTGCATTCACCATGGCCATTGCAGCCCTCAGCAGTGGCTACAGCACTGGTGGCATTTGCCTTGTTTTGGTGATCCGTTTGGTCTTCCTGAGCCTGAGCACAGTGTGCAGGGTCTTCATTGTCCTTTTTTGAGTCTGTGTCTCTCATAATGCCTTCTAGGAGGTCATGGTATGGTTTTATGAGTTCGTAGGAGAGAATAAGCTCCAGTTTCTTTCGATCAATTTGAACCATTGACCTGTGGAAATTATACCTATCCAGGGTTTCGGCTATTAGATCATTTGCTGGTGATCCTTTGGCCAGGTTCCATGCTTGTACAAGAAGGCGAATTTCCTCTAATTGCCAGTTTCGGCACATCTTCTTGTTAGCTTCAATTTGGCGCTGTATAAAACTTTGTCTGCTGGTATCCATGGTGCACGGTATTTGAGAGAGAGGTTATCTTAAAGTATAGAGAAATACTAATAGAAAGAAAGAAAAGATAATAAAGAGGGGAGGGAGAATACGAAGTAGAGCGAATGTACAGGAATAGAGAGTGCGTACAGAGTACGAGATAGATAGATAGATAGATAGATAGAGAGAGGATGTGATAGGAATAGAGATGTATGAGAAAGAGAGAGAAGATAACTCAAGATAGAAAACAAACAAAACAAAACAAGACAAAATGAAAATGAAAAGAAAAACAAAATATATATCACGGAAAACAGAGAGAGAGGAAACTAAGAGAGAAAAAGTGAGGGAGAGAAGATGGGATAAGAATAGAGATTTTTGATTAAGAGTGTAAAAACGAGGTGACTATAAGGGAAATTGAGTGAAGATTTTAATACAAGGGAATTTTTTTTTTTCACCTTAGGTTTTCAGTATGTAAATAAACTAAACTATTGTGTGAGAGAAACGATTTTATCGTAAATAAAGTAAACTATTGTGTGAGAGAAATTACAGTATGTTATAAAACAAATGTGAAATAAATTATTTTGTCGTAAATTTTTAGAATGTAAACAAAGAATAAAGAATAAAACTTAGCTCAAATTTCTATCTTTACAAGTACAATCTCTCAGCACGTGGTTCCTTCGAAGATGGCTATTCGCTTTGGTTCACTGACATTAATGTGCGTTGTATAATATACTATTTTCCTTCTCTTTCAACGGATGTAATGCAAAGGACGGTACTACTAAAGCAGCACGGTACCGAACGCGCAGTCGCGCGTCCGCACTAGCTAGTCGTGAGTGGTCGATCCTAACCCTAACCCTATCCCTAACCCGCGTGTGCAAATGAATACGTGTTTAGGGTTAGGGTTAGGATCGACCACTCACGACTAGCTAGTGCGGGCGCGCGACTGCGCGTTCGGGACCGTGCTGCTTTAGTAGTACCGCAAAGGACCGTCGTTAAACAACAGGTACCGAGTTTTGTGTCAGTTTTAGCAAATATTTATCTTCGATATGGAAAAATACCTGTTGGTTGCTTCAGGAGACAGAGAAACACGTCTTAACACTACGAAACCGGAAGTACATATATATGTAAGGATTTACTTTTCGTAAGGAGATAAAAAACAACAACCAAGTCTGTGTACATTATAGAACGTTTATAAATGTTCTAAAACGTACACAACCTTGGTTTTTTTTTTAATCTCATTACGAAAAGTAAATCCTTATATTTACATGCTGATATATGACCTACATTGGACCCCTTATTCGCATAATCACCGAACCTGGAGCTTAACCATGGTCTATCGATAGCACTTACTCAGCATTACCTGAAACCTTTGGGTCTCATTGATACCACTATCGCGCATAACCTCTCTCTCTCACTTTGAAATAAGTGGGGATTCAGCAACGGGAAGAGCATCCAGCAGTAGAACACTGTGCTTTTATATGTTCTCTCCTGACGCATGCCAGCATGGAAAAGTAGACGTTGTGTGTGTGTGTGTGTGTGTGTGTGTGTGTGTGAGATGCATGAATGTATGTATTTTCTCACACACACAAATAAACATACACACTCATCAAAATATACGCATGCATACACATTCAGCCCCAGTATTCACACGCACACATACACGCATAAACAGCTATTTGCAATCATTTGAGTCAGACAGAGATAGATAATAAAGAGATAGACAAACAGACAGATAGATAGTCAGAAGAATGGGAGAGAGAGAGAGGGAGAGAGAAAGAAAGAGAGACACCAGGAACAACGGTAATAATAAAACCATTAACAAAACATTGGTTAGCCTCTTCCACATTTGCCAAACACTCAGAGGTAGAGAACGAGGGGTAGGCAGAGGAGTCTGGGCTCTGGCAATCTATTTGATGCTTGAATCAACAAACAATGTTGTAACTGTTTTCATAGTGTTTATAAATGTTCAACTGAAGGACAACGTTGATGCTGTTGTTGGTGTAGTAGTAGTAGTAGCAGTAGTAGTTATTGTTGGGTTTGGCGTTGTTGTTGATAAGGGAGTGAAACTGTCCACGACATTCAACCATCAATATAGCTACAAGATAAAACAAACATATATACTCACATGCCTACATACATGCGTACACCTACACACACACATTCGCACACACACCACACATACATTTATTCATACATCACATATACATTCATTCATACGCACGTACGCATATCTATTTATCTATCTATCTATCTATATATATATACACACACACATACATTCATATACGTACATACATGCGTACATAAATACAAACATACGCAGATACGATGACAGTATTTTAAGAACAGAAAAATACGATACAAGCATTTCACATTTTGGCACAAGTCTAGTAATTTTAGAGGTGGGTGGGTGGGGTAGTTAGTCGATTTCATTGACCCCAGTACTTAACTGGTACTTTATTTTTTCGAACTTGTGCTCTCCGACAACAAAGACAACAGCAACTGCAGCAGCAGGTGAAATGAAATTTTGGAAGAGGGGGGGTAATTGATTACATCGGCCCTATTGCTCATGCTCAACTGGTACTTATATTTTCGACCCCGAAAGGATGAATAGCAAAGTCAGCTTCGCCGCCTTAATGATAATAACATTCCCTTCTACTAAAAGCACAAGGCCTGAAATTTTGGGGGAGGGGACTAGCCAATTACATTGACCTCAGTGTTTGACTGGCACTTAATTTATAGACCCCCAAAAAGATGAAAGCAAAAATCAACCTCGGTGGAATTTGAACTCAGAACGTAAAGGCGGACAAATGCCGCTAAGCATTTTATCTGGCCTGCTAATGATTCTACCAGCTTGCTGTCTCCATAACAATGGTCTGAAATTTTGGAACAGAGTATGCAGTTTTTGAGAGGAGGGGTAAATCGATTACATCGATCCGAGGATATGACTACTGCCTATTTCATCGATCCTGTTAAGTATGAAAGGCAAAGTCGATCTAAGTGGAATGTGAACTGAGAAAGTAAAAACTCAAAAAACATCGGTCAGCATTTTGTTTGAATAATGATATTAATAATCCTTTCTGCTATAGGAATAAGGCCTGAAATTTTGGGTGAGGGCATTAGTCGATTAAATCGACCCTAGTATTTCACTGATACTTATTTTATCGACCCCGAAAAGATAAAAAGGTAAAGTCGACCTCGGTGGAATTTGAACTCAGAATGTGAAGACGAACGAAATATCGGTAACCATTTCGCCCAGCGTGCTAACGAGTCTGCCAGCTCATCGACTTAACGATATTTACAATAACTACAGAAAAACTGAAAGAAAAAGTGGAAATAGGTTTTAAAAAATAAGATAAAATGTGAATCAACAACAAATAAAGAAAATAAGAGGAAAAGTAAAAAATTAAACAAATATTTGAAACAAAACAAAGAAAAACCAATCAAAAAAGGGAGTAACCCTTTCCTTTAGGTTGTTTTGTTGGTGGCCTTGTTTTTTCTTCTGCAATAATGGGGGTAGAATAGAATATAGGGTGGAGTGAATATAACACTATACATTTAAGTATTTACACATATGCATGCATACATACATACATACACACATGCATGCATGTATACATACATATATACACTCACACACATACTCATATACATACATATATATATATACATGTATGGATACATACATACATACATACATACATATATATACGTACAGACATACATACATACTCATAAATATGTCCATTCAT
>NC_068993.1:50612104-50612442 GCF_001194135.2 Octopus bimaculoides
TATATATATATATATATATATATATATATATATATATATATATGTATGTATATACGGCATCCAACAATATCAGAGATCTAGGTGTAATTGCTGACAACAATCTCAATTGGAGTGCCCACATCAACAATAAAGTCAATATAGCTCGTAGGATGAGCTCCTGGATCTTAAGAACCTTCCGGTCCAGAGAACAAGGTGTCCTCATTCCGCTTTTCTCCTCCTTTGTACGGCCACACCTCGAATACTGCTGCCCCTTCTGGTCGCCCCATACAAAACAAAACATCTCGAGGGTTGAATCACCCCAGAGGGCACTCACCAAACGAATTGAAGGCATGACTGAT
>NC_068993.1:50612452-50612701 GCF_001194135.2 Octopus bimaculoides
CATATACATACATATATATATATACATGTATGGATACATACATACATACATACATACATATATATACGTACAGACATACATACATACTCATAAATATGTCCATTCATATATACATGTTTATGTCTGTGCGTATATGTGTGTGTGTGTATATATATATATATATATATATATACACACATACAAACATATATACATACACACACATATATGTACGAGTGTGTGTATATAAATGGGTATTGTGAATACATA
>NC_068993.1:50613921-50614798 GCF_001194135.2 Octopus bimaculoides
ATATATATATATATATATATATATATATAAATGTGTGTATGACGAGTGTATTCATAGATGCACTCATATAAATGTAAATGTATAATCATATACGCATATACACAGACATACATAATTGTACTTATAATTATGCATTTAATTGAAGCAGAGACTTTACAATTGCCACTCTGAGTTTCATATTTCGGATCTTCAGGGAATAACGATATTAACGAGTATATGTTTCTATACAGTCTTAGCTGCAATTAAATGTTACAGAGCTTTAAATATAAATATACACATATTACAATACAATGCAGTACAATAAATGCATACATTCATACATTCATGCATACATACATACATACATACACATATGTACATAGATATATAGATAGATAGATACATACATACATACATACATACACATATGTACATAGATACAAATATCTATACATTCATGAATATATGCATATATACGGAATACATACACACATAAACACATATACGAAGAGAGAGAGAGAGAGAGAGAAAAGGAAAAGAGTTGAATGAAAGTTAGATGTACGTATTTATGTATTCCATTCATCCATCCATATATATATATATATATATACATAAATACATACATACATACACACATACTTACATATATATACACACATATATGTATATATATGTATTTATATATGTATATATATATATATATGTATGTATATGTATGTATATATATATATACATATGTATATATATGACACATCTGTGAATATAATTGACTCTTGATGCAATGTATTGTTACACTATAGCTTCTATTCGTCAAGATTTTTTTCTCTCTCCTTCTTTCCAGAAAATAATACTAACACACACACACACACACACACACACACAAACTGCACATATACGC
>NC_068993.1:50615042-50617542 GCF_001194135.2 Octopus bimaculoides
GATATCATGATATCATCAACAAGCTTGCGTATATTATATGGCACCATATATATGTACACAGATGTGTATATATATGTGTGTGTGTGTGTGTGTGTATGTATGTATGGCTGTTATGCATGTGTGTGCAATAATATATCTGCGTATGCATTAGCTGTTTAGATTATTTCAAATTTGCAAAGAGGAGCTTTATGAATAGAAATGAAGAGAACATCCGCTGTTTGATAATTGTTAATTGTGTGTGTGTATGTGTGTGTGTCTGAAGTATATATATATGCAAGTGTACATGCAAGTGTATATATATGTATGGAAGTATGTTTATATCATGTGATGATGTACAAATCTATCTGATTATAATTCTATGAATGTATGCTTGTATCTATGTATGTTTGCGGATGTGCATAAGGAAGACTATGTACGCATTTATATGTACGTAGATGTGTATGTATGTATGTATGTATGTATGCATGCATGTATATTTGTACGTATGTAAGCGTGTATGTATGAATTTATGTACGTCCGAGTGTTTGTGAATATTTGCTCTTTTGTATTATGTAATATTACGAGTGTGTATGTGTTTGTGTGTCCATGTGTGTGTGTGTGTGTATTGTTTTGTATGTGTGTGTGAATGTTTGTTTGTGTGTGTTTAAAGTGTTTATGCATATGCATATATGCTTATATGTACGTGTATCTGACTATATTTGTATGGATGCATCAATGTATATGTAATATGTATGAATACATGTACATATATATATACATGTATGTATGTCCGCACGTATGCATGAATGCTTGCATGTATATTATCTTGTTTTTAATTATATGAAGGCTTCCTGTAAGAAAGGAATCGGTTTCTAACAAAGATATAAGGTTCCATTGTTCGATCGTAGATATCAAAACCAAATTCATGTTTTCTACTTCAAAAATGTCTTGCATATTTTTGCTGTTCCACTTATAGATTATATTTGTAATGTGCGAATTAACTGGTTGATTTCTGTTTCTGAAAACACTAGTTTATCCAGATTGTCACTAAGGTTTACTCCCAAAACCAAACACACAAGTTTTTATTGGTATAAATGTGTGTTTATAGTTTGGATATAGAAGCAGAAGGTTTCAAAGTAGATGTCCAAAGATATTTTCTTTTCTTTTTGAGTTTCGCAGACATATTCACATCAGCAGAGCAGCTGACTTCCATGACGCTTCAAGAGATTTTCTTGTCTGGCTGAAATAACAATATCCGGCATGTTATGTTTACACTTGACACAAGTTTTGATGAGAATGTTTCAGCGATATTTCTTGTGTTGATGTTTATGTATGTATTCAACCATAAGGGGCTCTCTGTATTTATTGCAGGACAGTCTTTTTTTTTTCTTCGAAAGGCATAGTATATTGTTTTGGCGACAAAGTCGCGTCGCATAGCGATGTAGAACACTGATGACATTTTTGGGTGGCTGCTAATCACATGTTTGTTATCTTCCACAGAAAATATGACAAAATCTACATTTTCAATTGCATCTCGAGGCTCCAAAAGCTTCAATGTCTCTTTTGCTTATTGAATATTTCCTAGCAATCTCCTGCTCCTGTATTGCAAATGAACAGCCTTCGAAGTGTGATGTAGCGGTCACAAGTCCCAGAGAGGCTGTGCTTCTTGTCGACTTTACTCTTTTCTTCAAGTTTTCAGGAAACATACCCATGCATATTCTGTTTTTGGTACGCTGAGCGTCTCACTTCCAAGTCTTCTTTAAAGTATGTTAGTCTCGCTGTCTTGGTGTTGTATAGCAGGCCATCGTGGAGGTGCAATGGCCCAGTGGTTAGGGCAGCGGACTCGCAGTCTTAGGATCGTGGTTTCGATTCCCAGACCGGGCGTTGAGAGTGTTTATTGAGCGAAAACACCTAAAGTTCCATGAGGCTCTGGCAGGTGGTGGTGGCGAACCCTGCTGTACTCTTTCACCACAACTTTCTCTCACTCTTTCTTTCTGTTTCTGTTGTGCCTTGTCACACTGTGTCACGCTGAATATCCCCGAGAACTACGTTAAGGGTACACGTGTCTGTGGAGTGCTCAACCACTTGCACGTTAATTTTACAAGCAAAGTGTTCCGTTGATCGGATCAACTGGAACCCTCGTCGTCGTAACCGACGGAGTGCCAACGTAGCAGGCCATCAGGAGGAGACGGCTTACTGAGGAGTTCATCGCCGACACTTAGGATGCTCTCTTCACTTTTCTGCACTTAATTTATGTATATATTTTTACCGCTGTTGTTTATACAAGCATTTATACCAGCTTTCTACTTATTTTACTCACCATAAAAATCACCAAATGACGTGTTTTCTCTTTTAAAAAAGGAACAGATTTTTACAACGATGAACAACTAGAGATAAAGACACCTACATGATTGCTAACATCACAACCTATAGAAATGATCGAAATTCATGTCATTAGGACAACCAAATGGTTTACTGCAAGGTGGCGTGTTGGCTAAATTGTATGAGTTTCGGTTAGAAT
>NC_068993.1:50619453-50620034 GCF_001194135.2 Octopus bimaculoides
ATAACATGAAACAAGGTATGTTACACAAAATTTTAAATAAATAAAAAAAAAAACCTACCCCAACAAAATAAAAAAAAACACGATCTACCCGTCCCAGAATCGAACCAATGGCCTTGTGTTCACGAGCCGAACCCTTCTAACTACTAAGCTACGAGACTCAGCGACAACAGTATCGATTGTTTTATTTGCCAGAGGGAGTAACGAAGACACAAACATTACATTACGCAACAAATAGAATACAATGCAAGTGCTAATAAAGAAATATTGTTTTGATAACAATGGGAAAAAAACCAATTTCAATACAACACGCAGACATATTGCTGTGTTTAGTTACGGAACATTTTTGATTAAATATTGCCACAAAGACACACACACATATAAATACATAGCATACATACATAGATAGATACATGCATACATACATACAAGTATTCGTACATACAAATACATACATACATACATACACACCAGGAAGCACATATACAAACTCACTCAGACTCATACACACACACGTACTCACACACATATACATACATGCATATATATAGATATATATATATATATATATATATATATATACA
>NC_068993.1:50620197-50621717 GCF_001194135.2 Octopus bimaculoides
ATATATATATATATATATATATATATATATATATATATATATACATACATACATGCATACATACATATATATATATATATATATTACATGCATACATACAAAAGTACAGACTCACATGGATATACATATTAACAGATACACGCGCACAAGCGCAGACACACTTGTATATACACACAGTCGCACATACATACAGAAACACACACACACTCCTGCATCATTCTGTCTTTTTTCTTTCTTTTTCTTTTTTTTTTTTTCACTTTCATTCAAATCATTTCTTTCCATTTTTACTCAGTTAATGGTTTTCGAAAGCTGAAAGAATGAATAAAAGAAGAAAAACCGAAAAAAAGAAAAAGAAAAAAAAAAATGAAAGCTAACAACGTAAGAAACAAAAAAAAAAAAAAAAAAAAAAAAAATAACAGACAAATAAAAACATTAAAAATCTAATAAATAAATAAATAAATATATTAAAAGTCTTTGGTACATGAACAACCATTTGTAAATCTTCAGACCTTTACAAAGACCATTATCAAATCCTACAATTGTTGATGTTGTTGTTGTTGTTATCAGCATCAACATTGTCGTCGTTATTATTATTATTATTACTATTAAAGAAATCATCATCATCCTCATCATCACCACCATCATCATTCTCATCAACATTATCATCGTTATCATGGACATCATCACCACCAACCGCTCCCACCATTATTATCGTCGTCGTCATCATCATCGTCTTAATCATCATAATCGTCATCATTGGTGTCCTCGTAGTTATCATCGTGCTCGTTGTCATCGTCATCATCATCGTCACTGCCACCACCACCACCACCAACAAGGAGAACACAAAATCTACTACTACTACTACTACTACTACTACTGGCACTTCATTTATTTACGCCAATAATGTGTGAAAAAAAATGTTTTTCTTTATTAAAAAATATGAACAAATAAGTGCAAACGGCATTATGGGAAGGTTGATGGTTATAACGTGAGGGGAGAGACCCTCCCCCGCTCACCCCTCAACACACCCCTTTCTTAACCTCTCCTCCTTAACAATTCAAATTCTGCTGAATACTTGCTTCAATTATTCTTGCCTAAGATTATATATTTGGTACCCATACATACATGCATACATACATACATATACACAATCTCACACGCATATGTGAACGCATTAATGTATGCATACATCTATGTATACATAAAGATATATGTATATATATATACGAGTATGTATATATATATGTATATGTATGTATGTATGTATATGTATATATATATATATACACATATACATTAATATACAGAAGAGTGAGTGTATATAGGTGTGTATGTTATCCGAATTTTAGATGAAGATAGTCAAGAAAGACAATTAGTGTACATTTATGTACGAATGTATACGTGTGTATGAATGTATACGTGTGTACGTATGACTATGTGTATGTATTATACACACACACACATATGAATATATATGCATACATGTATGTGTATATCTATATGTAAATATATATATATAT
>NC_068993.1:50621842-50623312 GCF_001194135.2 Octopus bimaculoides
ATATATATGTGTGTATATATATATATTTATTTATTTATTTATTTCAGTTCAAGAGAGTGCTCCATGAATAATGCAGACCTATAATAACAATTATAATCTAATATCTATCTAAGGATATTCACGAAAAATACATTTGGAAGTACGAATATTGATGTTAAAATATATGGTAAGTCCAAGAATATATATATATAGTTGACCAGTAAAGTGGACATTTAATGTGCCAGAAATAGACCACATGTTGTGTCTACTAAGACCTAGTAGTTCTCAAAAGAAATTCAGCGAAATACCAAACCGTAAGTGAGCAAGACATTGAAAATTACATACATAAAATTAAAAAGTTATTCGCGTAACAGGTTTCGGAGTAAAATATCTCTTACCAAACCAAGAAAATCTGCTCCATCTTCAGTGCGAACTGCTAGTCATAATTCTCAGAATCCTATACAAGTTGCTCAGCCTTAGAGGTGAACGTGTATATGGTTCTGCTAATTACAACGAACTGGCAAAAATCAAATGTCTTCGTTTTGGCGCGCTAATTCCGGAAACATGTCTGCAGAAAATAGTTACTGCGTAGCATACATCCAATTTGAGAAGTGGGTTATGGTTAATCAAATTAAAACATTGGGTAAAAATCAAATATTAATTAGTATCGACTTATTACCAAGAAGCTAGCACATTGAAAGAATCCGAGAGATTCAGAAAAAAATATCTTAGATCTTATGGGATTAAGGTATATTTTATATATATGAAGTTGACCAGTAAAGTGGACATTTAATATGCTAGAAACAGACCTAGTAGTTCTCAAAAGAAATTCAGCGAAATACCAAACCGAAGACATTTTTTCTCTTTTACTTGTTTCAGTCATTTGACTGCGGCTATGCTGGAGCACCACCTTTATTTGAACAAATCGAGCTCAGAGCTCATTTTTCGTAAGCCTAGTACTTATTTCATCGGTCCCTTTTGCCGAACCGCTAACATCGGTTGTCAAGTGATGGTACGGAGACAAGCACAGGCACACATGTACACACACACACACATACATAACTGTCCCGCAATGTAACTTCCCGTTTTGTAGAAAGAAAAGCAGCCAGACGGAGGCAATATCTTCATTTATATAGAAGATCAGTTGTCGAGTGTCCCATCCATGAGGAATCGATGCTAGATGTGTCGAAACAATTGTTGTGATTAATAATAAATTCTCGTATATTCCATCTTCTGTCTTTCATTTATCATATACATGACGATCACTGTGAAAGTGACCGTGCTTTACCAGTAAGCTACCGGGTGTAAACCATTCGTTTTATTATCCATTATATATATATATATAAATACGACAGGCTTCTTTCAATTTCCGTCTACCACATACTCTCAACGCCCGAGGCTATAGTAGGTGCCACGCACTGGGACTGAAACCAGAACTATGTGGTTGGGAAGTAAGCTTTTTACCACGTAGCCACTCCTGCGCCTATGTGT
>NC_068993.1:50623918-50626029 GCF_001194135.2 Octopus bimaculoides
TATATATATATATATGAGTGTGTATACATATTTACACATATACATACATACATATATATATATATACACGCACATACACATACTTACATATATACACACATTCATTTATACATGCATATAAACACACACATATGCATGTATACGCACACATGTATGCATATATATATATATATGTATGTGTGTGTGTGTGTATTATATATAAATTATATATAAATATCCACACACACACATGCACATATATATATATATATATGAATGTCTACATATCTATCTATCTATCTATCTACCTATTTATATATATACATATTTTGATACTCATGTATATTATGTGTATTCGTGTATATATATAAAATGTGTATGTTTGTGTATATACTTATACATACACACACACACACATGCACATATAAACAAACACACAGAAGCGTAGCACCCGTCAGAAATGACGGGGTTCATTTCTGTTCCCCAGTTACTCTGAAAGAAGCATCAAAGCAAATGATTTTATTAGAACTCTTCATTCTGTTGAACGACTGTATTGAGGCTGACAATGAGAGGTAGAGAGCAAAACATTGTGATGTAGAAAGCTATGTTGCAGGCAAGGTGTAATCCCAGGGTAGTCCTGCCGCAGGACCTGTAGCTCGAAGGCTATGGAATTAAACATCGAAGCCATAGAAATATTTTCAGCATTGTCGATAGGCGCCTGACAGAATCGTTACCGCGCCGGACTAAGTAATGATCAACACTTCTTCCGACTTGACATTTTGAGTTCAAATGCCGCTGGGGCCCACTTTGTCTTTGATCCTTTTGGGATCGATAAAATAAGCATCAGTTGACCAGAAGTGTCGACGTAATCGACTAATCCTTACTTTGTACTAAAATTCGAAAACAATATATTAGGGTTTTGTTTTGACAAGAAATTCTCTTATATATAAATTCATCACTTGTAGCTCGGATACAAAATTTTCCGCATTCAAGTTTTCCAAGTGAGTTGTCAACTGAAAACACCCGTCTGAAAGGGGAATTTTATTATCTACAGGGTGCCACAGAAATGTTGTCTTGATTTTAAAGGTTAATAAAAAAGCAAATACATGAAAGTGCAGTAAAAAACTTTGTATTTCTATTTCTATGAAGTTCATTAAATGCCGTTTTCTTTTCTGTTTCAGGTAGTACCCATCATGGCCTGTGTAAGCACGTCTGAGACTTGATATATAGAATTTACATTATTCACATTATTTACAGTTGACGGATATTTGTCCTCATCTTGTCTATTGTTAACACTGTTTTTTTTTTCAACGGTTGTAATGGATCCTCTCACGGACGAGTGCATGTCCTCCCCTTTCGCTACTCTTCTAGCTTTATATGAATCCACTGCTGTCATTATATTCAAGCCAGGTGGTATTAGCTTTGAGTCTCTACATCTACACAGACAGGGAAGTTAGATGGTTTGAAAGACGAGCTTGTTTTTGATGGAGTTTCTCTATATGTCTCCGTTGAAGTCTAATGTCGGCTCCGTACCGATTAGATAATACAGTTCTATATTTAAGAGACGAAGAATTATGTACATTATTTACATTTGACGGATATTTGTCCTCATCTTGTTTGAATATAGAAATGTATTGATATATAGAATTGTATATCGACTCCCGAGACGCATTTTAAAATAAACATTGGGATTAAGCTAATTTGAATGTATTTGTATCTTTCTTATGTCTCGTTTGTTGATTAGTAGTAGTACCATTCTAGATATATATTCTCTCTCTCTCTCACACACACACGCTTTTATAGTAGGAATAAAAGCGCACACACTTATTGATTTCTAACTCAAAACGCATAGCCAGAAACGTGTTGCGAAAGGCGGCGAGCTGGCAGAAACGTTAGCACACCGGGCGAAATGCTTAGCGGTATTTCGTCTACCGCTACGTTCTGAGTTCAAATTTCGCCGAGGTCGACTTTGCCTTTCATCCTTTCGGGGTCGATAAATTAAGTACCAGTTACGCACTGGGGGAGATAAAATCGACTTAATCCGTTTGTCTGTCCTTGTTTGTCCCCTCTGTGTGTAGCCCCTTGTGGGCAGTAACGAAATAGGTATTTCGTCTGCCGCTACCTTCTGAATT
>NC_068993.1:50626438-50627705 GCF_001194135.2 Octopus bimaculoides
ACATCTCGCTTCATTTAATATAGTGAAGAGAAAAAAATATAGGTCGGAGACAGATTAAGAAAGTACAAAACATCTTAAACTGTAAAAGAAATGGGGGGGGGGAGATTGAGAGCTTTGGTTATTTCTAGAATGTACTAGGTAACTATGGAATGGATATATGTATATATGGACCGGTCGACGTGCTGTGTTCTTGAGCGAGACACTTCATTTCACGTTGCTCCAGTCCACTCAGCTGGCAAAAGTAAGTAACCCTGCAACAAACTAGCATCCTGTTCAGGTGGGGAACAAATGCACCATGGAAACCGGCCTTTATGAGTCGACATGACGCGAGAAGGTATATCCCCGCCTCTTGATGGAATGCCGGTCCGTCGAAGGACTACTCATTCTTGCCAGGTGAGTCGACTGGACAAATGTGAAATGAAATGTTTTGCTCAAGAACACAACGTATCGCCCAAGCTAAGAATCGAAACCGCAATCTTACGATCATGAGTGTAATATCGTAACCACTAAGCCACGTACCTCCGTATACATACATACATACATACATGTTTATATATATGTGTGTGATCTGTATATGTGTGTGTTCTCAAGACAAAAATTATCAGTCCAACCAACAAAAGAAAAAAATCTCAACAAACTACAACAAAAGGTTTGCGTTACACTGAGCTTTGAGGCTTGAGTAGTACACTGTTAATTATTTATTTTGTCACTAGAGGGTGCTTAGACTCTTCATTGAAGATTATTTTGTCAGGGTGTAATAGTAGCAGTAGTAGTAGTAGTAATGACGGTGCTGGTGGTAGTAGTGGCGATGGCGATGGTTGTGGTATTGGTGGTAGTAGATGTAATGGCGGCGGTGGGGGTGGTAGTAGTGGTGATGGCGGTAGCGATGGTTGTGGTAGTAACAGCAGTAGTAGTAGTAGTAGTAGTAATGGTGGCAGTGGTGATGGCGGTGGCGATGGTTGTGGTGTTGGTGGTAGTAGTACCAGCAGCAGTAGTAGCTGTATTAGTAGTAGTAGTAATGGCGGTGGTGGTAGTAGTGGTGATAGCATTGGCAATGGCTGTGGTGGTAGTAGCGGTGGTGGTGGTGGTGTTTTTGTTGTTGGTAGTAGTAGTAGTAGTAGTAATAGTAGTGAAAATAACACAAGTGAGAGGAAAATGCTGAGGATTTTTGGTTGTAAGTTATGATAATAAAGTTGATAAGACACAGGTCTTGGCTAGAAACAGCAACGGATAGTATTTCAAACGAAACATTTGCTAAGCGATGTTG
>NC_068993.1:50629600-50630517 GCF_001194135.2 Octopus bimaculoides
ATATATATATATACATATATATATATACATATATATATACGGGCTTCTTTCAGTTTCCGTTTACCAGACCCATTCACAAGGCTCTGGTGGGCCTGAGGCTATAGTTGAAGACACTTGCCCAAGGTGTCACGCAGTGGGACTGAACCTGGGACTAAACAGACTAGCGTAGCAACAAAGTTCAGTGCTTCAACCGACGTAAAAAAAAAAAAAACATTAATTTTCGGTCACTAAGTACTCTAGGCCTGCAATTGAACCCGGAACACAGCGACTGGCACAATTCACTCTGAATAAATTGCTTTCATAAAGCAAATAAAAATTCAACTTTTATTTTTTGAGGTGGGATACGCCCCCAAAACAATATTTCTCACAATGAGAACAATTGTTCGCAAAAAAATGAACCAATTGCTCAACTGCAGGCAGACCAATGTATATCATCAAGTAGGGACCCCTTGCTCGTAAAAAAAATATATACAACAAACAACAAGCCTCCACTGGAACCAGAATACAAACAGTCTTACCTTGCAGCTAAGCTTCTTAATTCGCCACGCTATAGACTAGCGTGGTAACAACTTTCAGTGCGAATTTTCAAATTTTCTTTTTGTTTTTTCTTTCTTGGACGGTGTCAAAAGACTCACGTCCACACAGCTCGGCTGCAGTAAGCCAAGTGGCGACTGGAAACGGATCAAACTTCTCTATTTCATTTTAATTGGCCATTAAGGCCTTGCAAAGAGGGGACAAACAAGGACAGACAAACGTAAAGAAGCTGCGGGCTGGACACGGACATTAATGAGATGAGGGTGATAACAAAAAAGGTGAAAAATAACAAAATGAAAAATGGGAGGGGCACCGACCGATAACCCCTCGAATACATTGTTCAAGCTCAATATTTATAATCATCAATGCCTTTCACGTAGGCC
>NC_068993.1:50632034-50635651 GCF_001194135.2 Octopus bimaculoides
TTCAAAAAATTGGTAATAAAGTTCTTCGGCAAACAACAACTCTTACTATTGAGGAGGGGCGGATACGCCTACCACAAACAGTAAGCACACAAAATCGTTCGCAATGCGAACGCAAAGTCTCTTCGGCCAAAAAGGCGAAGCAACAAATTCCCACTGCTGTGTAGTGGATAGACCCACAAGAAACCTGCCGAGGCAAGCGAAAACGTCGCCAAGCTGAACAACAACCTGCTAAAAAAGAATTTCAAAATACAAATTATTGCTCAGCTGAGCGACAAAACCGACCTACCTCGGCGAGCTCTTCAATGTTCCTATGTAATCCTCCACCTAGACAGAGTCCAACACACTCATGTCCGTCTCGTTGTACTGCTGCAAGACAACTAACTCTCCTGTCAGGGAAGCAAGCTTCTTGCCAAACAGCCACGGCTATGCCTATCGACTCGTTTTGAAAGTCTGCTGCATGAATTAAAAGAAAAGAACGCGTTTCGAATCCCATCAGTGGACTTTGTTTCCTTGTTGGTCCCATAATGGTGATTATTATGTCTGATACCATTTTATATAGTATAAATAAATATATAAATACATTAATGAAGTCGCAGTCGTTTAATCATTATTTCGTTTTTTTTCTCTCTTTTCTTTTTCCGCCATTGGACTGTAGCGAAAGATGACCACCGCGTTGAAGGATTTAGTCGAATAAATCGCCCCTAATACTTATTTTAAGTATGATACTTATTCTAACCGTAGTCTTTTGCCAAACTGCATGATTACGGGAACATAATCAAACTAACACCGGTTGTCAAGCAGTGGACTGGACAAATATGAAGCACACACAAACCCTACGTACTTATACACATTTATGTACGTAGGGCTTACACGGAGTTTCTGCCCATCAAATTCTTTCTCAGAGCTTTGGTCGTCTCGGAGAGATGAAAGGTACTCGGCAGGATTTGAACTAAGAATGTAAAGAACCGGAAGCAATATTTCAATGCAAATTTTTTTTTTTACCCGAGGCTCGGACGAATCTGCCAGCTCGAAAAGCTTTTGACGATGCACGGAAAGTTCTATTGAAAGAGAGAGGGAAGAAGTGTATCAGAAAGATAACGAGAGAAATACACATATATATAGAAGGAAGAAGACAGATAGAGAGAGGGGGAGAGGGGGGGAGAGAGAGGGGGGAGAGAGAGAGAGAGGGGGGAGGTTTGGAAAAGGAAGTCGACTGTGTCCCGATTTAAAATCAGAGCCAAGTATGCGATCGTTGGTATAGAACTAAATACATGAACGACAGTGCATATATATTCGATACCCCGCCGTACATAGATGGATAGCTGACCAACCCAAGAAATATCAGCTCCAAGCATAATATTTAAAATCTTGTAATGTCCTTCATTATGTGGGAAAGAGCTGTTTATCTGATACACAAGCAAGAAGTTTGATATTGCCTTTGCATGGACGTGGAATAAAGACAAGTGTAATAAATGAAGTTATTATGATCGAGTGAGTTTGTAATAAGAAATTAATAAACCAAATTGAGAACGGGTTAACGAATTAGTTGGCGTATTATGGGGCTTATTTCCAGGGGAGCAACTGATGTACGTAACCAATAACATGCGTTCATGGATAGCTATTAAACGTAATTAAAGTAGATAATGTTAGAGGAGGTACCAGAGAAAGAGAGAAAGAAATATGGCGGAGCATCGTGGAAAGAAGTGAATGAAGATTGATAGATTGATTATGTGGAAAATTGTAATGTAATTTCATCAACGGACAATTGACCATCGCCAACCTAGGCAAATGGTTCGTTGTTACGATCAACAACCGTTATGGGTGTGTGTTTAAGAAGTTTGTTCCGGAGTTTTGAGATTCCGGGTTCGTTCTCATTGTGTAACATCTTGGCAAACTGTTTTATTTTTTTTGGTTCTTTAACCACAGCATCGCTTTGAACAACGCACTGTCAGTGGAATTTTGATTCATGCAAAAAAGGGCAGAAGCTCAACGCGCGCGCGTGTGTAAGCATTGGTGAAAAACCAGTGATTCTTGAACGTTGTTCTTTACACCATGTAATAAACAGCCCCTTGTTATTCACGCCGTTAGAGGACCCGTGATTGGGCCATTGCAAACTAGTAACTAACGATGCTAATTACAATACATACATATATATGTATAATTGCGTGTGTGTATGTGCCTGTGTGCTTGCACACACATATACACACACGCGCGCGCACAACATGATTTATATGACAGACTTACTTCCTAACCACATAGCGATGCCTATGCTTAGAGTTAGTTACTACAAGAAGTTGATGAAAGTAAGTCTGAAAAAAGGAATTTTAGTTCCAGCTTCCATTAAAAAGGTAAAAAATAAAAAAAAAATCCCACACATTTACCAAATTTTTAAATTTCTCTCTTAATTCTGAAATATAAACATATGTATAAAAATCTCTCTATCTCTCTCTCTCTCTATCTATCTATCTATCTATCTATCTATCTATCTACCTACCTACCTATCTATCTATCTATCTATCTATCTATCTATCTATCTATTGATATGTGTGTGTGTACATGTATACATATATATATGTATGTCTATACGTAGCATTATTTTCGTATAATTTATTCCAGGAAAGCTTTGTAGCCATTGTGGATTACTTAGGTTTTGGTCGTGTGCTTGGAATTTTAAATGAGGAAGAAATTTCACAACAAACAAAACCAACATAAAACAATATATATACAAACAACAATAAAACAATGAATGCTGAAAGAACACAGGTTCTCATTCTTTGTTCGTATAAAGTTTAATAATTTTTTTTTTATTAGTTTCAGGGGATTTTATTTTCGTACTTTTTTTTTTTTTCCAGTTTCTTTCCTGCTGCCATTTTTCAATGCTAATGTCTTCTGCTCTTTAACTCCAATGATATGGGGTGTATAATTCCACCCTCTCTACCCTAGGTACCATGGTAGATTGATCCAGATGCTTGGAAATATTAGCTAAAAAATCTGACATGTTTGTTTTAGTAAAACCTTTTAGAGAAAAGGGAAAGAGAGAGAGAGGGAGAGAGAGAGAGTGAGGGAGAGAGAGAGAGAGATAGAGAGAGCGATAGAAAGAGAAAAAGACAAGAGAGAGTGAGAGAAAGAGTGGAAGAAACAGAGATTGGAGAGACAGAGAGAGAGTGTGTATGTTATTGCATATATACATACATGTATACATACATATATATATATATATATATATATACAGCTATACATACATTCATATATATATATGTGTATATGTATACATGTGTACACACGTACATAAGTCCATGCATGTGTACATACATGAAAGCATCCCTACTGCATACATGCATACATACATACATACATACATACGTACTGTGTGCATATATACACGCACCTACACATGCATATCATATACATATATATATATACATGTATGTGTATTTATATGTGCATACATATATATATATATATATATATATATATATATACACACCTAGCTTCAGCGCTCACATTTTGCATCAACCATTTCTCACCCTCTCTTTTCTTCTTCTTCAACTCCCTCTCTCTTTCTCTTTCTTCTTATCTTTCTTTCTTTCTTTCTTCCTTTCTTCCTTCTTTTCTTT
>NC_068993.1:50636533-50640060 GCF_001194135.2 Octopus bimaculoides
ATATATATATATATATATATATATACATACATACATATATATATATATATGTATATTTATATATGCATATATATGCATGTTTTATGCATGTTTTACTTGTAAATATATATAGACACGCATATATATTACCCACACACGCATAAATACATAAGTATGCACATTAATATTTCACATATATGGCTACACTCATTCATGCCTATATACGTATATAATAAGGCTGTAATATTATAAATATGTCTTATATATTATATACGTACATTTTATGTAGAAAATATATGAATATATTATAATGCATATATATATATATATATATATATATATATATATATATCTAACATCATGATGTTGCTGGAATGTCAGTTGAAAATGTTGTACCTGACTAAGTTCGCTGTCACTGAAATAAAACACAATCACAGTTTAATGTCAAAGTAAATACTTCAAGTCAGTTTACTTCTAAAGTTTTCTCACTAATGCATTATTTACCATCAGCTGCTGCTGCTGTTGTATGTCTGAGTGTATGTGTAGGAGCAGTATGGCCGAATGGTTAAGAAGTTTGCTTAGCACCCACGAGATCCTTCGTTCGATTCGACTCGTAGCGTCTTGGCTATATGTCATTTTTTTTTATATGGGTTTGGGTCGATCCGTACCTCGCGAATAAAACTATATAGAAGGCCGTTTGGTTTGGAGTGCATATGTAATTCAAAAACGTATGACATCTTGAGAAAGATGATATGGATGTCAAGGTTGAAGAATTGGTTGGAAGAAAGAAGCATAAGACAGCAGGAAGTGGAACTGTTACAGAAAACAAAGAACAGAAAATTGTATCAGGAGGTGATCGCTTAAGTCCCGCATTCTGGACATGACACCTAGAGAAGATGAAGAAGATAGCCTTGTTCCATACTGTGTCACTTTAACTCTGCTTGAGAATTATGTTCAAGGATACATATATCTGTGGTATACGCAGCCACTAAAAGTTCAGCTAATTGAATTGATCGAACAAGTGAATCATCATCGTTAATCGACGAAAACCCAGTATACCTACCTACCTACCTACCTACCTACTAACCTCCCTACCTACCTACCAACCTACCTACCTACTTACCTACCTACCTATCTACCTATATACATACATACATACATACATACATACATACATACATACATACATACATACATTCACATAAATATTTAATATGAAGCAGTGTATTTAATATTTAGAGATCTAGAACAGATTTGTGCAACTTTTCGCCAATATCTTCGTTGAGGATCTTTCTCTTCTTAGAATTATTTACATGTCTGTTCGACTGTTTCATATGAATTTTTTTCATTAAAACTTCAGAGGTTCTTACAACTTTGCTCGTCATAATGCTTTGCTTTCGTTTATATAATAAAAATTCTTCTTCCTTTGCTTTCATGTCAAGATAGACCGCTATCATGCAGAAAATGCCAGCTATCATGTAACTATCAAGCAGAAAATGCCAGCTTCCAAATCCTGTTTTCTGATTAGGTAAAGTTGATTAAACTTTAAACTTCAGTAACATTTTTCTGCAATCTTTCTGGAACAATTAAATAACAAAATCGGATTCAACGTGGAAAGTTATTTCAGTATGCCAAATTTTAAAATGTTGACGTAATTTTAAAATCTCAATGTGTGACAGCAACAGGGAAGACCCTACAAAAGTAGAGAGACAGACAGTATTAGGATGTGACAAACATACACATACACACATATACACATACTCGCACACACAAACATACACACACATTCATTTACAAACGTACACACAGGTAACTGCGACGGACCGGTGTCCTGTCCAGGTGGGGAACCTATATGCCAATGAAAACGGGAAACCGGCCGTTATGAGCCAGGCATGGTTCGATAAAGAACAAACAACACAGAGGTAATTACGAGTTTAAAAGGGTGTATAGTAGACATATGTATGCATGTATGTATGTATATGTATGTCTGTGTGTGCATGTCTCTTTGTGTGAGTGTTTCTTTGCAATAGACAGCAGAAAAGCCACGTACCCTCTCTCTCCTTACACGCTCACCGTCCAGGAATCGTTGCAGGTGGCGTAACCTAGGAACGTGTCTGCACGTTAGGAACCACAACATACCTAATCCGCCACTCAGAGGACGCTGGCAACAGACTGACCACCTGATTATTTGAATGCGTCCCTTCCTCAAGAAGTTAAATAATGGTCGCTCCAACCTGGTCAAGCAGCAACCAGGACAAGGCACGAAGTCAGACGATAAATGGTAATGAAGATGATGTAAGCATTCGCTACATCTGCTCATTTCTCTGTAAGACTTGCCACCCTGTTCGCCACCTCATCCCAGTTCTTATCAACCTGGAGGTCGGGACCTAACCAGACCCCGAACAGTTTGACTGCTCCGTCGGTCCAGTGTCCTACGACGCCGTCCGATGGCATAGTCCTGCATCTCCAGGAGTCCAACGCAAAACCACCGATTTGTCAGCGTTGATTTTAGCCCCTGCAACCGACTCATATTCCTTTAGGATGGTGTCGACCATCTCCACTTCGGAGGCGTCCGATACCATGAGGGTGACGCCGTCCGCGAATAACGACACTGTCCTTCCTTGTCCCAGTTCAAAAAGGATGCCCCTTAGCTGTTCCAACTTCCGCAGCAGTGGCTCAAGTACCAATACGTACAAATAATAATAATAATGATAATAAGCAAATATTCTGCTTACTACCACAGATTTGCTTGTCATTTGTTTGACCATAACCAGTTGAGCTTGTCCCTTAATGCCTGACGATATGTACATCTCTGATCACGAGCAGGAGTAGCGGAAGAATCATCGTAGCCATGTACTGAGAGGAATTCTTTAGGATTTGAATAATTCACCTCTGGAAACATGAGTATTTCTTTCATCATCTTTAAATAAAACTTAATCAGGGATCGTTTGAGCAAGATGGGCTACTCAACTTTAAGTAAATTCTAACTGGGCCTTCACTTGCACGGTCATGCACTGTTTACCTTGATATGAGATCACCACGTTGCGTACATATGGTTGAGATGCATGTGCCTGATGAATCCGTAACAGACGGGTAGTCATGATGGGTAGATTGGGCTTCGTATATCTGTACCCTAGTGTCACTCACTCAGCAATGCTAATAATAATCATGATTTCAAACTTTGGAAAGTTCGAAGAAAGGGATTAAGTAGAATACATCGACCCCAGTGCTCAACGGGTACCTATTTTATCGACCCCGAAAGAATGATAGGCAGAAATAGCACGAACGAGTGATCCTACGGGAAACCGGCCTTGGGTCGGGAAGTAACTTCGATCCTTTTCATTTTTCATACGTGGACATGCATTACACACACACACACACACACACACACACACACACACACACACATCAGCGTGACTAAGTAAAACTTATCTCACATCTCAGTTATCTATCATCCAGAAAATATTTCATTGCACGCATTCAATCAGCTGCCTTTACATGTGTATGTGTGTGTGTGTGTGTGTGTGTGTGTGTGTGTGTGTGTGTGT
>NC_068993.1:50640113-50640720 GCF_001194135.2 Octopus bimaculoides
ATATATATATATATATAGTATATATATATATATATATGTATATATGTATATATGTATATATATATATATATATGTTTATATATATGTTTATATATGTTTGTTTGTATGTATATCTTGCGTTTGAAATGCCTGTTTTTCTATTTTACTCCTTCTCTGTCCATCCCATTCTTTCTCGCTTGCTGTTTCTCTATCTCTGTCTTTTACTCTCTCTCTCTCTCTGTCTGTCTGTCCTTGCTCTTTCTCTCTCTCTCTCTTTCCCTCTCCCCGTTCTCTCTTTCTCCCTCACTCTCTCTGTTTTAACCCATTTCTCCCTCTTTAACCGAAATAACTCTCTACCACAGAGCTTGCGTCTAACTAAACTTAAAACCAGCCACACACACACACAGCTAGTTTTCGAAGCATAGCTGAGCTCACTCGAGAACCATGGTGAAATCACCCACATCCGTAAACCACCACCACCACCACCACCACCAGCAACAACGCCGCCGCCGTCACCTCTTCTGCCTCTTCTACCACGTCGTCTTTTACATCATAATATCGCCTGTCTGTTAGTTCTTTTTTCTTCATGAAAATATAACATCAATGATATGCAGACATTTTCTTTTAT
>NC_068993.1:50640730-50642751 GCF_001194135.2 Octopus bimaculoides
GTCATCTTGCTTTTTTTTTTTTACCCCACAATGGCATCATTAAATGAGCCGAATAAGGGTATAAGGTCCCTCACTGCAGTTTGAAGGAAAGCTATTCACTCTTTCATTCATCCATTCATTCTTTCTTTCTTTCTTATTTAGTTTTTCTTTTTCCTTCTTTTATATTTCCTCCCTTTGTTTTGTTTATTTCTTTATTTGTGTATCTGCGCATGTGCACATGCGTGTGCGTGTACGTATACATACATACATGCATGCATGCATATATATATATATATATACATGCACATAATATATATATGTATATATGTATATATATATATATATACACACACACACACACACACACATAAACACACATACATACACAGACACACACACACATGCCTGTGTTTCTTTTTGAGCATATATGTAGGTGTATGTATCATATGTGTGTCTGTATACGTGTGAATGTTGTGTGTATGTGTGTGTGTGTATATACGTGTGTATATATCTGTTGTGTGTGTCCTTTGAGTTTGGTCTGTTTTAGCAACAGGAATCGTTTCTTTGAGAAATACAAATAAAATAAAATAAAATAAAATAAAATAAAATAAATACAAAAGAACACAAAAAGTAAAAAGTACAAGAAAACAACAACACAAAATCAGTCGAAAAATAAAAACAAATATAATGAAAAATATATATATATAAAAACATGTAACAAGCAAATAACAATTTAGATACTAATGATGATGATGATGATGATGATGACGATGACGTTAGTGATGATGAGGACGATGACGAAGCGGGTTGATGATGGAGATGATGATGACGACGATGATGATGATGACGATGATGATGATGAGGGCGTTGACGACGACGACTATGATTACAATGAATACAGCGATGATGACGATGACAATGACGACGACGACGATGATGATCATTTGATGACTACGATGATTATTATTATTATTATGATGATGATGATTATGATGATGCTGCTGATGATTATGATGATGATGATGAAAATAAAGTTTGTCAGTTGTTGGACAGATTGAATAGAAGAGAGCGAGTGAGAGAAAGAGAGAGAGAAACAGAGACAGAGAGAGTAAGAGAGAGAAAGTCATACAGATAGAGAAGAAGAGAGAGAAGGAGAGAGAGAGAGAGAGAGAGAGAGAGTGAGTGAGTGAGAGGGTGACTAATGGTCAAACATATTTAAAGCTGAAGCCATTCAATATCTGTAACAGTATGTTAATAGATCAAAGACGTTAAGAAACTGTTGGTTCGTCTATGTTAGAGGTTTCTGTACAAAGAAACCGATACGATCTTCAGACAAATTTCCAGATCTCTCCATATCACACTCTTTCTCCTTCCCGCTCTCTTTTACATACATACATACACATAAAATACATGTGTGTGTATGTATGTACGTATGTATTTATGTATTTATGTATGTATGTGTGTATATGTGTGTGTATATATATGTACGTCGGTCTCTCACGAATTTTCTTTTTCTTTCTCACAGTCTCTGATTTTTCTCTCTCTTGTTTTCTCAGGATCGTTCATTCGGTTTCTCCACCCCCCGTGTTTCTCTCTATGTATCAACATCTCACTATCACTTTCCATACATCTCATTCTCTCACGCTCTCTCTTCTTTCTATTTCTTTCTCTCTCTCTCTCTCTCTCTCTGTCCGTCTCTGTCTGTCTCTGTTTGTCTGCCTGTCTCTCTCTCTCTCTCCGTCTATCTGTCTCTCACTCTCTCTTTCTCCTCCCCCTCTCTCTCTATCTATCTGTCTGTCTGTCTGTCTATCTATCTATCTATCTATCTATCTATCTGTTTGTCTGTCAGCCTGCCTGCCTGCCTGCCTGTCTGTCTGTCTGTCTCTGTTTATCTATCTATCTATCTATCTTTATATCTTATTCTCTTTCATGTGCTTTTCTTTTCGTATCTCTCATTCTCTTACTCTTACTCCAGTTTCTCCTCTTTACTGTCTCCCCTCTCTCTCTCTCTCTCTCTCTCTCTCTCTCTCTCTCTCTCATTC
>NC_068993.1:50642761-50643805 GCF_001194135.2 Octopus bimaculoides
TCTCCCCTCTCTCTCTCTCTCTCTCTCTCTCTCTCTCTCTCTCTCTCATTCAAACTACCAAAATACAAACAACAAAGTAAAAGTATAGGGTGGGCAGGTATACACTGGACAGAAAGCATTGAGGTAAAGTAGAGCGGCCGGGGTGAGATGGGGTGGGGCGAAACCGAAGTGAAAGGACTTAAACACATTCATACAAGATACATCACAACAGACAACAAAATAAAGAAGGAAAGGACAAAAACAAAAACAAAAAACAAACAAAATGAAAGGAAAAATATCATACGACAGAAAACATCAAATAAAAAAACAACACACACAAAAAAGCAGCAACACGAACGAAACCAAAAAAAAAAAAAATTACCAAAAATTTCAAAAATATAAGATAGAATAAAAGACAGAATGCCAATGCTGCAGATATAAAATCAGACCATTTTCTTTATTTATTATATATAACTCGTCAATTAAACAACATGAAGCTAATAAATATAGAAAGAGAAAAAAAAAGTGATTACGGAAGTTTTTGTTACAAAGTTTATTATATATGAATTGTAAATTGCTATTTATTGTTAACGTTGCTGTTGTTGTCTAGTATATTACAGTTGTTGGTACTGCTGTTTTTTTAATATTTTTATTGCTTGTTTATCTCTGTCTGTGTGTCTGTGCGACTGTGTGACTTGTCTATCATCTTCAGCAATAAACTCTTGTGAAATCTTGTCGAATAAGACGAAATGTGAAAGAACGAAAGAAGAAACATTTCTAGTTACAATATGGCCGATACGATACATACGTACATACGTACATACATACGTACATACATACATACATAATACACACATGGATACATACATACACACATGCATGCGTACATACATACATGCATACACATGAAAAATATATAATTATGTATGAATGTATATTTGCGTGGCACCTTGGGCAAGTGTCTACTACTATAGCCTCGGGCCGACCAAAGCCTTGTGAGTGGATTTGGTAGACGGAAACTGAAAGAAGCCCGTCGTATATATATATATATATATATATATATAT
>NC_068993.1:50645292-50648323 GCF_001194135.2 Octopus bimaculoides
TATATATATATATATATATATTCAGAGAGAGAGAGAGATAGACATCCATGCATACATATATCTTTTTATTTGTATCAGGCATTGGCCTGTGGCCGTGTTATGACATCACCTTGCACGGGTTGTTCGGAAAAATCGACCTCGGTAACCTTAGTACTTGATTTTCGAAGTTTGGTACATATTTAATCAGTCAGTTTTTGCCGAAACCGCTAAGTTACGGGCTGTGAACAAACCAACACAGGTTGTCAATTCGTGGTGGTGGTGGTGGTGGGGGTGGGGACAAACACATACATAAAGATACACACATATGCTCATAGCTGAAGATCAGTGAAAAAGAGAACTACTCTATCCAGATTACAAGTTCAAGTTTGTACCTGTAATTATTGGGGCCCTGAGATATGTAACACACTGCCTAAATACCAATCTTGAGAAATTAGGCTACTCAAAACCAGAAAGGAGAAAGATAAGTCACTGGAACTGTAAAAATCTGTAAAACTTTCCAGAAGTTTATCATTTAAATATACATGAGCATGTCTAGACATGCAACTACATGCATGAGAAAAAATACATAAAACAAAATATACAAATCTGCACATATACATACATATAAACAAAAATATGTTGTTGATATTTATTTGGTTATTTATTCTAATTTCAGATTAAATATCCATTTTCATGAACTATGTGAAAATATTAATCTTCATATAGTTATTTCATGTGGCGCTTTACGATAACGTTTTTTTCTCTTTTAAATATTACCGTGTTACATTAACAATTAAATGCTAGTGCATAGTTAATCAAGGAAAACGAGTTGCATTCGTATGCCCAATGTTATAGTTACTGTACATATAGTGAAGCCAACTTCACTGACTACAAGTAAATTTATGTTATATATATATATATATATATATATATATATATATATATATATATATATATGTATATATAGATGTATGCATCCTCAGACATGCAGCCGCGAATGATTACAACCATACAAGTAGTTTGTCTTATTCGTTTTCCCTTAATATCTCTAAGTTTAATTTACGTCTGAACCAATTTGACATTTTTTAGTTCGGGTGGATAAAATAAGCTATGTTAATATACTGCAAGATCCAAACAGCCACGTCTTGAACTTCATATTTCTAGCCTTGGGCTCAAAATAATTAATTATTCATACAGTGTCTTTACTCTAATTAGTTAATTATCTAATTATTTATACATTGTCTCTACTGTGTTTCGATTATAAATTTGTCCACGTTTCTTTGCATTCCATCCCCCAGGCACCTATTACAATGTGGAATGTCTTCAATTCCCATATTCTGAATATTTCTATTCACAATCTTTATAGTCAGATAGTTTCTTCGTTTCCTTCAGAGATATATCGTTGTCTGTTGGGATTGATATATCAATTACTAGACATTTCCTTCCTCGATGAGCTTTCACAATCATATCTGGACAATATAAATTAATCCCTTCGTCTGCATGAATTTGATATTTCCCAGTGTTATCCATATTGATATTTTCTGTAAACTTCTCTGGAGTGTGATATCTAACACCGAGTCTTGTTTTTTATCGTTGCGGATAATGAATGCACGTTTGTACATAATGACAACATAAATTTGAAAACGGTCGGTATCCAGAAACAATGGAATCATTTGTTCTACACAGGTGCATGCATGGCTGTATGGTTAAGAAAACCACTTTGCAAACACTAGGCTTTCAGGTTCATTCCGACAGCGCGACTTCTTTTCCTTCTCTCCGAGTTTTTCCTTCTTTCATCTTTCTGACGAAGATTCATGCTCGGAACGTCACACCCCGCTCTTGTTTTCGTCTTAAATTTTCTCTGAGCGCCAACCTAATACATTCGTTGTTTGGTCCTTTTAACTTTAGTTGTTTTTCCTGTTTTTGCTTTTATTTCTGATTTGCCTGGGATATATATACTCGCATACATACATGCGTGCACAAACACACACACACACAAACACGCACACACACACACATACAAACATATGTGTGTGTGACCTCATCTTCTAACCTGTTCGGTGTTTTTTTTTTCTACACAAGGGAGACAAGGCTTGCGGTAATGTTAATTTCTCCCCCTTTGGTAAAATACTTTAAAAATATATTCCTTTTGCTGTAATTATTTTTATCATTTAATTAAATTTCAGCTTCATTTAAATATTGAAGCCAAAATTAAATTAAATATCAAAAATAATTGGAGGAAAAGAAATATGATGCTTTTCTTTTTTTAGAAATTATTATACCAAGAGAAAATATACACTGCCGCAAGCCTTCTCTCTGTTGCAAAAAAAAAAAAAAATATATGATAACGAATAACAGCCAATAGAAATCGCGCTTACATTGTGAGTAAGATTCAAATGAAGGACGAGTAAACTTTTTACTAAATGCTAAGTAATGGCCATAAGTGTGTATCCTTTCAGGTCGGCAGTTGCAAGATGTGAATGAAAAATAATAAGGGGCGGCCTCGGTCTACTTAGAATACACACAGGCACACACACTTTCAAAGCACAATCGAAGAAAAATCTAAATATGCATTGAAAGAAGACAACTGTAACCAAAGCTGTTCCAGTAATGACCATCTCAACTGATTTATTATTTGTAATATTTGACTACTCAATCAAATGGATTTATCTTTCTCTTTTTTTCCTAAGGTTGTAGGATCTGAGCTGAGATATATTTAGGTGTTATTCTTACCATATCAAGCAACCAAGTGGTGGAAATGCACTTGTTTGTATTTAGACGCCTAGTTAGTACTTAGATGGGCGACTGTTTGGGAAACCTAGGTGCTGTAAATATTTTTTATTCTTTTTATAGGCCAGGCATAGCTGTGTGGTAAGAAACTTGCTTCCCAGCCACATGGTTCTGGGTTCAGTCCCACTGCATGACACCTTGGGCAAGTGTCTTCACTTTGGGCAAGTGCCTCGGGCCGACCAAAGCCTTTTGAGCGGATTTGGTAGACGGAAACTGAAAGAAGCCCGTCCTGTACATATATATATATATATATATATATATA
>NC_068993.1:50648751-50650150 GCF_001194135.2 Octopus bimaculoides
TATATATGTGTGTGTGTGTGTGTGTATGTGTGTGTGTATGTATGAGTGTATATACATATACTGTATGTATGTAAGTATCTATCTATCTATGTGTGTGTTTGTTATCTCTCGTTTTTAATTGTTTCATTTCCCATAGAGTTAGTTTCTAAGAAAGAAACAAAACGAAAATCCCTCACTGGAATTTAGATAAGTTATAAGTATGTGCATATGAATGCATATGAACATATACAAAACACTCTATGTATATATGTATAGTTGCATGAATATACGTACGTACATATGTATGTATATATATATAATATGCAGACACACTCTACTGTTTGAGCCATAATCGACCGGATTTTACATCACTTATTCTTGTCTATAGCATTCAGATCGAATATGTAAAAATTATTCATCTCAGCATTAGTCTTGGTATATCACATACGAACGAATGAAAGTCATATAATCACCGTCTTTATTAAGATAGACACATGCGCACGCACAGACGTAGATACTCGCATGTATAAATAGAGAGATGTGAATATATACAGATAGAAACAGGAATATGTGAATACATATATACATATTTATAGTAATATGTACGCAAATATGTGTGTGTGTATATACATACACATATGTATGTATATGTATATATATATATATATATGTGTGTGTGTGTGTGTGTGTGTGTGTGTGCGCACACGCGTATATAATGAACGATTAACGCATAGAATATTCTGTTTCTATTCTCTCTCACTCCCTCACTCGCCGCAAAAAGGCCGTCTAATACATTATTCAACTAATTAATATACGCTTTGTGTTCGTGTTATTTTTAATTCACACACACACACACGCACACAAATATAGATAGATAGATAGATTTGCGCGTGAGTTTGTGTGTGTGTGTGTGTGTGTGTGTTATGTTGAGAAATTAAATGATATGGTCTGTTAATGATAATACATCGAAACTTAGAGACTCATGACCCGTTTATACCAAGTAATCATCAGACAACAGTTTCTAAATTATCTCTGATATCTTCTCTTTATAATTTACCAAAAAGTGTTACGATGAAAAATACATAAAAACTAGATGCAGTTGTGGCATTCAGTGTAGCTTTGACCCAAGAAATTGGATTTTAATTCCATCGAGCTTTTAGTTTTGATCAAGTACATCAATCATCTATATATCCACACAGGCAATTTCATTCACTAATTTTTAATTATTACTTATTATCTGTTCTTAATAGTACATCATCTATCTATCTATCTATCTATCTATCTATCTATTTATCTATCTATCTATCTATCTATCTATCTATCTATCTATCTGTCTGTCTGTCTGTCTGTTTGTCTGTATGTATGTATGTATGTATGTATGTAAGTATGTCTATCTGTCTACAGGTGCATGCATATATAT
>NC_068993.1:50650341-50650845 GCF_001194135.2 Octopus bimaculoides
GCCGTTAATTAGTATATATATATGTGACAGTGGATTTTCATCGATGAGTTCATGACCCTTGGTTCTTTTCCCTAAAACTATATATATATATATATATAAATATAATTAGGGATCAGCAAACAGTTGCTTCACCACATACCGAAGTTCAGAAATAGCAGCTAAAATGCTGAGACTCCAACAGATAGTACTATCTGTAACTCACAAAGGCAAAACAAGAAGAAAAAACAATGAAAACTAACCAGTCGAAGTTAATCATAGACGCGTTTCTGGCTTAGGAGCGATAACACTCCATTTCCTCATCGGTTAGGGTTAGGGTTAGGGTTAGGGTTAGGGTGTAAGGGTTAGGGTTAGGGTTAGGGTTAGGGTTTGGGTTAGGGTTAGGGTTAGGAAATGGAGTGTTTAGGATCAAAGCTTTATGAGTGGGATCAGCAACTGTTTGCTGATCCCTTAATTATATTTATAAATGTATAAGAACTTTAAATAAGTTCTCCACCGATAATGGTG
>NC_068993.1:50651382-50653882 GCF_001194135.2 Octopus bimaculoides
ATTCACTCACCAGTGTACACACATCCATACACACACACACACATATATACGTATATATTTACTTATTTATTTCTTCATCTATCTATCTATCTATCTATCTATCTATCTATCTATCTATCTATCTATCTGTCTATCTATCGGAGACCCTCTCGTAGTTATTCGTTCGCTCGCTCTCTTCTCTCATTGATTTTCGACTATTTTTTAAAAATCCTTATCTAAGTTAATTTCGTGGGAATTAACAGTTGATTATATCGATACAAAGATCTGCTATTGCATATTTTATCAACTTCTGAACGATATAAAAAAAAAAAAGGAAGAAGAGGAAAGGAAAAGAAAAACAAAAATGAAATTCCTTAATATCTTGAAATTTAAATATATTTTGTGAATCTATTTCATAATTGAATTTTACTTCTGGGTTGTTTTGAAACTCTTTTTATATTTTTAATCAGTAAGTGCCGTTAACTATTACGTACATCTCATTAACATATACATTTTATTAATTATTCCGAAGAATAATTGTCTGTGTCTTTCCTTAACAGTCTGTCTCAAACTGGTGTGATGGATGTAGATGATGTGAATACGCAGGAAAATTAGTTGTCCGGGAGGGAATTCAAGAGGTTTATGGCTCTCGTCTGGAGAGGAATGCGTGGGTAAGAAGCGCAGTGCAGAATCTGGGGAGTGAGACACAATAGGGATAATTATAGGAGAAGTGGATGGGTGGGTGGGTGTGATTTTCATGCAAATTAGTCGATGGTGATACAAGGTTTGTTTGCTCAGGGAATGTTGTACATGTTGAAGAGGCAGAGAAAAAAACAAACAAAAAACAAAAACAAAAACAGAACAAAAAGCAAGAACATGCTTTTATGAAGCAGCGTTTTTCGCCTATTACTGAACGAAGCTGCTAATCTTGTGTTGGATGCATGTAAAATTTTACAGCTCTAGCATCACTCCTTCATATTCAACCAATAAAGTTCTCAGCCACCCTCGTATCTGAGTATTACTTGAATACTTTTTTTTGTTGAGTACTGTTGCTGTTACTTGAGTGCTACTTTTAAAGATTGCCCTGAAGGGGTCTATATAAGGTATTTAAAAGACTATAGTGAAATATATAGCAAACACTGTAGGAGTAGGAATATCACCTTGCTTTACACAATTTTCTACAGAAATTGGATCTGATAAGGTACCTCCAACATTAAATCTTTGTATATATAAATATATATTAAATATCTAAGTTTTCTCCAACGTATAACTGCAAATATATATATATATATATAAACAATTACATCTTCAATGCAACTCTTTTATCTATTTAAATTAGTTGGTATAAAAATTATTGTTTAAATTAACTAATAATTAATCTTCTATATTTATTATTTATTATTATTTATATATATGTATGTATGTATGTATGTATGTATGTATGTATGTATGTATACAAATACATATACCCACAAACATATTTATGTTGTATGTATGTATATTTATATGATCATTGAATTTATTACAAAATTATTCGGTAGGTGATATTTTACTATTGAAAATAACAGTTTTTTCATTTCGTAAGCAACTGTAATAACTTGTGAAACGGATAATTTGATACTATAACTTTATTAGTGTACGTTTTTATGATACTTCATATTTATACTGATGTCCGTACATACCTTTCAGGTGGGTAAGAACATTAACTTTTAGTATTTATTTAAAGCTAACTTTACTACTAGAACGCTATTTATAACACTGTTAGCCTCCATTTTTTTTTTTAGTTGGGTCGTACGTTCTCTTTTGATAGGAGGACATTTTATTTTGATGTTTAAACATTTCTGATGATCTAACGTAGTATAAGTGAATGTTTGGTAAAAATGTACGTGTTTGACTCATCTGCATAAATCATGATATTGGTTATATTGGTAAGTAAGTTCACGTAAAACAGTTAGGATTTCTTTAGCTGAAAGGGAACTTCTTTTCGTTCGACACCGTCTGTTATTTCCTTTCATTTTTAATGCCACCAAAACGTCTTGAGTGTTTTATATTTTTGTTGATATTTATTTCATGCTTGGTTTGAAGCAGTTCTAAATTTTGAAGTAATATTTTCATATGTAATCTTTGACATTTATTGGGCAAGTTGATATCAGACGACGGCTTCTGGCAGGACTTATGGCCAATGTACTCTCAGAACTAAAAGACGAAGACGAACAGATATGTTTGTATATTTGAAACAGATATTTAAAAAAATTATGGTATGGTTTTAATAAATAATATCTGTTAACAGGAAAAGCTAAAGGAAACAAAATTAGTTATCTTCAATCATATTTTTTGACATGGCAGTTTTTGCCTGGAACCAAGGAATAGAGTTCCTGTCTGTCAAATTCACCACAGGGCGGTAATAAGTAGCAATTCTATGAAAATGGTAAATATTTTGTAAGCCTTATATACCGAGTTCAACTTCTATGCTTGGTTGTGGAGAAGGAATCAATTAAAAGTTATTCCAAGATATTTCTGC
>NC_068993.1:50655308-50657966 GCF_001194135.2 Octopus bimaculoides
CCCCCTCCCAAAAAGAAAAGCTCTACATTGTATTCGTCCCATCTTTGTTGAGCCCTGTGTGGCTAATAAAACAAATGTATGTATCTGTCTGTCTGTCTGTCTGTCTGACTGTCAGTCTGTCTGTCTGTCTGTGTTTATCTGTCTGCCCATCTGTCTGTTTATTATTTATTTAACCTCCCCGACCTCTCTCTGTATATCTCTATCTTAATCACTGTTGATCTATTTTTCCGCTTGCCTGTCTATTATGTGATTTTTCTTTCTCTTTGTCTGCCTGTCTGTATGTCCATCCATCCATCCGTCCGTCTGTCTGTCTGTCTCAGTCTTTTCCTATGTACACGGATGGTGCTCCGTCAGTTTCGACGATGGAGATTCAGTCATTAGATCAAGTGAATTATCCGTTCAGTGAATATGCGTGAAAGTGGCTGAGTACTCCATAGACACCTTCAATCTTAATATAATTATCAAAGAAAATTGGCGCTTGAAACAGTGTGTGACAAGGCTGTATCTTTGATTTACCGGCAAAATCAATCCGATTGCATACATACATACATACATACATATACATAGACATACATAGACTTACTTATACATAGAAATATATACAGGCATATATATGTATACATAAACATACATACATATATACATAGACACATACATACATACGTATACATAGACATACATACATACATACATACATACATACTGAGTATACAATCAAAAGTCCAGAAAAAAGAGAACATTTATAGCAAATTAATGCGGAACTTACAGCTTCTGTGCTCTGACTATAAATTCTCATTTGTACTTACAAGCACAGCTACGTTAGGTTATGTAGCAACAAATTTGCACAAAAACCTAGAAATATTAGGTTTTTCGAAGAAGGAGCAAAAAAAAAAAAAAATCGGCGTGTTTCTCCAAATCTCATCTATTAATGGCACAGTGAGGATCTGTAAGATATTTCAAAGATTGTCCACCTGAGATTTTTTAGGTGAATGGGTGCACATATTTAGGGGCGTGCATCAGTAGCTCAACCAACACACCAACTCAGCCACATATTTACAAACACCGGAGACGCTCTTGAGAAGAACTTTAAAAAACTCAAAGAAAAACATACATACATACATAATAACGAGGAAGGATACTATTTCTGAAAGACGTCGGATCTGTGTTGCAAAATTCTACCGAAATAGAACCAGTAAAACAACATGGAGTTAGTTACCTACCCACGTGTGGTTCAGGAGAATTATAAACCAATAAAGGGGATCACACGTTTTAAAACACGGAGCAGGTTGACGTGTGGTACTAGGGAGGTGGTTGGAGGTGATGAAAGAATAAGTTGAAGCAGGAGATGTGGAAATAGAGGGAGCAGAATGATATGAGGAGGAGGAGGAGAAGGATGAGGGGAAGGGAAGAGAAAGAGAGGGAGAGAGATGACGAGGTGACGAGCAATAGAATAAATATGTGAGAAAACATATTTAAACATGTTTTCAATGCGAGAAAATAGACACATCTTGTCGTGTAAATGTATGAGAAATGAATATAGACAGTCTGTTAACAGTTATTTATTACAAGTGAAAAATGAAATTAAGAAAATATAAGGAAAAACAAAAACAAATTCACAAACTATATAAAAACAACACCCCAAACCCTCTTATAATGATTCCCTACTTCTGGAAACAAAATACACTACGTTTCAAAACAAAATGAACACTCTGGGGAAATATACACCCCATCCCAAAAATATGTGTATGTTTGTTTGTATGTGTGTGTGTAAACATATATACATACATACAAGCATACACACACACATATGTCTGTCTATGTGTAAGTACGTACATATATATGCATGTATGCATATGTATATATATATATATATATTATATATATATATATATATATATATATATATATATATATATATATATAGAGAGAGAGAGAGAGAGAGACAGACTGACAGAGTAAGGTAGAGAGAGAGAGAGGGAGGGAGAATGAGAGGGAGAGAGAGATTGAGATAGATATAGATATACATATACATACACTCGTAAATACATACTTACGCGTATGTCTATAATATATATTTAACACATACACATATAACTTACATATATTTATATACACAGGCATGTGTATATGATTGCATGTATGTATATATGCATGTAAGTATTCACACCTATGTGTATGCACAAATTTTGTGTATTCAAGTATATATATATATATATATATATATATATACACACACACACACACACACACAGTATGCGATGTATGCTTGGATATATATGTGTAAGTATTTGCGTATGCATGTGCGTACACACATGCAGAGAGATACACAAGCACAAATTTATACTACCTCCAACCCCTACTTAGAAAAGAACTGAAAATACAAACAAACAAACAAACAAACAACACCACCAACAAAACTTCTTTCGACATTTGACAAAATAGAATGTTGAAATGTTGAAATGTTGTTATAATGGCAGTTGATCAAACATCTCCATAACGACCAATAGAAGAATCTGAAATAAATATTATAATATTATTATTATTATTATTATTATTATTATTATTATTATTATTTTGATATTTACATGTTTTACTTTAGAATTATTACTTAATTCAATTAGAGAGAAATATAGAATGTGCTATATAGAAAGAAAAGAC
>NC_068993.1:50658236-50662640 GCF_001194135.2 Octopus bimaculoides
AGAAGGAGAGAGGGGAATTATGAAAATGGTGTTTGGTTTAATATATTTTATTTGATTTGATTTTTGACATCGAATGAGAGCGGAAAGTATACGACGATGGTAATAATGGTAATTATGATGATGATGATGATGATGATGATGATGACGATGACGATGATGATGATCACGACGACGGCAATAATGAAGACGATCATGATGGTGATGCTGCTGCTGCTGTTGCTTCTGCTGCTGCTGATGATGACGGCGACGACGACGGCGACGATGATGATAAACATGATAATGATGATGATGATGGTGGTGATGGTGATGACAACGACGACGACGACGACAACAAGGATGATGATGATGATGATGATGATGGTGGTGATGATGACGATGATAGGGATGATGAAGACAACGTCGATTATGATGATGGTCGTTGCTGGTTGTTTTGGTTCCTTTTTCTCTAGATTTTGTTTCATTCGTTTTATTATCCTTTATTTCTAAAATTCATTCAAATTAAAAAAAAACAAACATCTCGCTTCCTCTCTCTCTCACTCTCATTTCGCTACCTTCTCTTCACTCTTCTTCAATTATCTTTCTTCTCTTTTCAATCTCTTCTCCCACCCTCTTACTCTCTTGTATAATTTTCTCTCTCTGTCTTTTCCCCATTTTCCTCTTTACTCTCCCTCTCGTCCTCTTCCTCGGTCCTTGACACTCTTGCTTCTTTCCGTTGTCTTTCCCCCTCTCTCTACTCACTTTCTTCGTTTTTCTCTTTATTGTCTGAATTCCACTCTCTCTCCTTCACTGTGAGCTTTTCTACTAGTTGCCTTTCCTCCTCTCTACTCTTTGTCTTTCTCTCTCTTTAACTCCCTTGTCTCTCTTTTACTCGTCTCTCTCTCTCTCTTTTGTCCCCTTCTCCCTCGTTTACTTACTCCTCTCTCTTTTACTCTCTTTCTCTCTCTTCAATTACATTAAACTTATAAGTTTTTGTTGTCCACCGTTAAAAGCAATAGCAATTCACACGTTCACACCTATACACATTTACATATATACACGCAGACAATTACATAATCACGTGCACACCCATATCCAAAACAATATATACAATCACATATACCTCAAGCGCGCACATACACACAACCACACTTACACACGCACAGCCACACACTCAAATATATACTGTAATAACCACGCACAAAAGTTACCAAGAGATGCCAGCTCTGCATGGCCAAATAGACCATAATTCTCAGGCGATTGAGAAAACCAGGTTGATACTTTAATGCTAAGACGGAGACCATCAGTCTCTGCATACACGGGAGAAAATTCATATTCTGACACCGGAAAGTGTCTAATGAACTTCATTTCATCGAAGGATTTAACATAATTTCTCTAGTAGATTTTTTGCGGAATTAACATTTAGTCCAGTATGAGGTTTATATATTTTATATTTAAAAAATATAAAGTAGTTTCTTTTTTCCAAATATCACCCCCACTATCAATCTTTCTGCGAACTATTCTGGGACTCCATGTTTTCCGTATTTTCTCAACTCCTCTCTTTTCTCTCCCTTCTATCGTAAGACTGTTCTTTCGGTACTAGACTCATGTATCGCAAGCATTAAAAATTCATTTTCAAATAATTCAATTTCAAAAGAATTCTTGTATTGCATGCTTCGTTGTCGGCTTCCTATAATCTTAGAGCCGTGAAACGTCCACGGATGTTAACTTCTAGAATTGTCTTTATAACATTTTTATTACGGTTTTAATTATTTTTATCATTATTATATTAATTTGATAATTATTATGTTAATTAGGATTAACTTGATAATGGTGATTACGATGATGATAAGGATGATGATGATGGTGAGGAATGAAATTCATCATCAACATCATCGTCATCATCATTCCATAATCATCATCACTGTTATAATCATGATTCACCTTCATGTCCTCCTCTTTCTCCCTATCATCATCATCATCTTCATTATCATCATCACTACCGCCTTCGTTACCACAACTACCATCATTGTTGTCGTCGTCATCATCGTCGTCGTCGTCATCATCGTCGTCGTCATCACCATCATCATCATTTTCTTCGTACTTATAATTCATCATCGTTATCTATATCCTTTTCCTCTTCCTTCTTCATAATGCTCACTATCATCGTCAAGTACCATCTTCTCCCCCTCCTCATCATTTTTTCTTCTTATTCATCATTGTCGCGTCATTATCAGCCTTGTCCTCTTTCTCCTCCTCTTCGTCATCGTCATCGTCATCATAATTATAATAACGAGAGGAAAAAATGGAAACGGTACTAATATAAATTAAGGCGGTGATCTGGTAGAATCGTTAGCATGCCGGACAAAATGCTTAGCGGCATTTCGTCCATCTTTATGTTCTGTGTTTAAATACCGCTGAGGTCGACTTTCCCTTTCATCCGAGTGGGATCGATAAAATAAGTACCAAGTGAGCGCTGGGGTTGATTTAATCGATTTGAACATCCCCCGAAATTGCCGACCTTGTATTATTATCGTTATTATTATTATTATTATTATTATTATTATTAGTAGTAGTAGTAGTAGTAGTAGTAGTAGTAGTAGTAGTAGTAGTAGTAGTTGTAGTAGTAGTAGAAATTTTAAGGCGGTGAGTTGGCAGAATCGTTAGCATGTCGGAAGTAAGACTTAGCGGTATTTCGTCCGTCTTTACGTTCCGAGTTCAAATTCCGCCGAAGTCGACATTGTCTTTCATCCTTTCGGGGTCGATAAATTAAGTACCAGTTACGCACTGGAGTTGGTGTATTCGACTTATCCCCTCCCCCAAAATGGCTGGTCATGTTGCAAAATTTGAAACCATTATTATTGCTAATAATGCTATTGAGGCGGTGAAGTAGCAGAATCGTTAGCACCCGAGCTTAGCAGCATTTCGTCAGTCCTTACGCTCTGAGTTCAAATTTTGCCAACGTCGATTTTGCATTTCATCATTTCGGGGTCGATAAATCAAGTACCAGTGGAACATTGAGGTCGATGTAATCAACTGTCCCCTCCTCCCCCCTAAATTCCAGGCCTTGTACTTATAGAAGAAAGAATTATTATCATTATTACTATTATTATTATTATTGTTTTTGTTCGTTTGTTAATATTTTTAGGGAAGTTTAAAAGACTCGAAAAATAATAAACTAAAATAAAATAAAATAACAAAATAAAGGAAATTTTGTCAGAGAATTCCTTAGATTAATTATTTGAACTCCGAAGAAAGTTACCATTTATGGGAATTTGGAATAAGTCGCGTTAATAAACCACAAAAATATTACAATTAATAAAATAAATAAACTATAATAAATTATCTCAGCAAATAAAAATATCAAAGATAAAAAGAAGAGGTTGAAAGCGAGGAAGGTGGTGATGGTGGTGGTGGTGGTGGGAGAGAAACAAATAAAAGAAATTAACATAGTTATTACATATATAACAAACAATAATATAATGAGGAATATGACAACAACAATAACAACAACAACAACAATGGTAATAACCAAATAAAACCGATGACAGCCTGATAGCAATCGTAACAATTATCATCATGAACGCCATTATGATCTTCATCATCGTAACCACCACCGCCACCATCACCACCACGACGGTCACCACGACTACGACGACCATGACGACGACGACTACGACGACGACCACCGTCACCACTACGGCCAACACCATCATCGCTACCACCACAAACGAATACCCGTCATCGCTTTCACTTTTACTTCTATCAACAGCACCTCTGCTGCTGTTACTACTACTACTACTACTACTACTACTACTACTACTACTACTACTACTACAACTACCACCACTACCACCACCACCACCACCACTACTACTACTAATACAGCTGCTACTACTACTACAGCTGCTGCTGCTGCTGCTACTACTACTACTACTACTACTACTACTACTACTACTACTACTACTACTTCCTTTACCAACACCGACACACCGCTGCCGCCGTCGCCGCCACAACAAATACTCTAAAAAGCAACAGCAACTGCACCAACGACCAATGGCAATCATAACAATTTCAGTTGTTACCATCGTCATAATCATTGTCATAATCCTTACCCAGATATCACGACCATACCCCGTCGCTGCCATCGCCGCCAACCGCCGCCATCGCGCCGTCGCCGCCCACAATAATAATTTTTACAAAAACAACTACAACAGCAAATACGCCATTTTAAACAATTAAAAATGAAATTTAATTTACTCTCTCTTACTCTCTCTCTCTCTCTTATTTGTACCTCTTTTTCTCTCTAACTCATTCATCGTTTACTCACGTTCTATTCCTCACTCTTTCTCCTTCTTTTCCTTTCTTTCTCTTTCGGTGAGATGGATGAATGTCGAATATTTTATTCTCCCTCTTCCCACCACCACC
>NC_068993.1:50663095-50664159 GCF_001194135.2 Octopus bimaculoides
AAAAAAATCAAACAAAAAGCAAAACACAAAAATTCTCATGAGAACACAGTCAGGTGCAAGACATAATAATAATAATAATAATAATAATAATAATAATAATGATATAACAAGGGTAACAATAATAATGACAATAATAATTATAATAGCAATAGTAATAATGATGATAATAGTAGTAGTTTCAATAATAATAATAATAATAATAATAATAATGATGATGATGATGATAATGATAATGAAGTCGAAGATGATGATGATGATTATGATGATTATGATGATTATGATGATGATGATGATGATGATGGTGATGATTTCTTTAATAATAATAATAATAATGATGGTGATGATGATGATGATGGTGATGATGATGATGATGGTGATGGTGATGATGCGAAGAATATTAAATAGAAACCAAAGAAGGTGGAGACAGGTTAGAAGAAAGACAAGCGAGGAATGGAATGGGGGAAAAAAAAAAATATTGAGCAAACTTATGAACGATTAAATCGAAAGTCCAGTCCCTTAAGGAACAATTTGGATTGTTGAACTGTTGTAAATAAACAACTAACAAAATAAATATAAATTCTAAAAAAAATAAAATAAAAGATATAATAACAATAATAATAGTAAATAATAATAATAATAATGATAATAATAATAATAATAATAATAATAATAATAATAATAATTTTACATCTTGTCTGAAACTGAATTCATCTCTTTGCGGAAGAAATTTCTCGAATATTATTACTGTAGTTTGTTGCTTAGACCTAGTTTAGAGCTACACTGAAAAGCGTTCCGAACGTGACCGTCGTGACTAGTTTTCTGACATGGCGCGTATATAAATACATCATCTCCATTTGTATAAGACGATAAGGTGTGATTTTGCTGGGGATGGGTGAACGTGGAGATTTGGTTTCTGTCTCTAGCAGGTCATGCTACCACGTGATAGTTCCTTCTAGATGTGAGCTACGTTCGGATTAATTAATTGCTTGCTACTTACCACACAGTCACGCCTGCGCCTATTGTATACATACATACATACATATATATATATATATATATATATA
>NC_068993.1:50664378-50665995 GCF_001194135.2 Octopus bimaculoides
GGCAGACTGCCCGTTTGTTCGTTCGTCCATCCGTCCGTCTGTCTGCTTGGTCAGCCGATCGCCCTACCATTCGCCTGACCTCTCACCCGACTCACTTCCCTCCATACCACCTATCGTCTCTTCTCGCTGATCGTCCGGCCGCCCAATCGCCGGCTATCCAAGATACCCCCCAACTCACACACATATATATATGTAGTCATATATATATTCATGCACGCGCATGCATATACACATACACATCACACACACACAAAATACACAACCACGTACACATATACCTCCTTTGCGTATATGCACTTAAATGCATATACATATAGACATATACACAAACACACACGCACATATATATGTATAGACATCTATGCATACAACTATATATATATATATATATATATATACATACATACATATATATATATATAAATATATGTATATACATATATACATAAATATATATATGTGTGTGTGTGTGTGTGTGTGTGTGTGTGTGTGTATAAACATATATATATATACATATATATACACGCACATTCATACGTACGTGCACACTCATATATAGATATATAGGCATACGCATATTATTCGGAAAATGGGGTTAATTTTGTATCTCCTTTCACTTCTTTCCTCTCTTTTTTTCCTTTGCCTTCTTTTGTCTATCTCCCATCTTCTTTTCTTTCATCCTCAGCGTCTTTTTACTTTTTTCCGAACATTCTCTGCCCAAGATTGACATCTTTTCCCATCGCTAAACAAGATCCAGATGGAGAGACTTAACTAAAGTTTCTTGTTAAATTATTCATGGTGTCAAAAGAAATTGGAGAGTCAGTCGGCATAACGACTGGGCAACGAGAGAAAGCGAAAGAAAAGGGAAGAGAGAGAGAGAGAGAGAGGGGGAGAGAGAGAGAGAGAGAGAGAGAGAGAGAGAGATAGAGAGAGAGAATGTTGGGGTTGGAGTTACTAGTGGTATTGGCGGTAACAGTGGTGGAAAAATGGCGGCTGGTGTTGGAGATGATGGCGAATATTCGGCTGAGCACGTAAGACTTAATATAGGTAACGTTGGCAACAGTGAGGTGAAGATGGCGGCGGTGATAGCGGTGACGTGACTGTTTGACGGACGACCGACCTGGCAGACTGATTACATTTCAATCAACTCATGACATCAACTTCATCCTTTCGCCTCCTCTTCCTCTTCCCCCTTTATCTCTCACACTCCAAACCACTTTCCGCCATTTCTCCCCCACCCTATTCTTACAGTCACCCTCATCCCGACCCCTTAACTCCCTCTTTCTCTTTTTCATTATCGCTCTCACTCATCGCCCCTACTTTGTCTTATCTCTACCCAGCTTCAAGTATTTCTACCCTCGTACTCGCATTTCTTTCCTCCGACCCAAACAATCCTCAGTCTTGCTACTTTTCCTACATGTAAACCCCCTCCACCCCGCTCCGTCATTCTTTCCTTACTATCTGCTGATTCCTTCATCTATCTCATTCTTTTCTTTACTTCTCCCAAATGCTTCTATATTTCTTCTTCTTCTTCTTCTTCTTCTTCTTCTTCTTCTTCTTCTTCTTCTTCTTCTTCTTCTTCTTCTTCTTCTTCTTCTTCTTCTTCTTCTTCAAGAA
>NC_068993.1:50666005-50666805 GCF_001194135.2 Octopus bimaculoides
TTACACATATCCACACACACACACATAGGCGCAGTCATGGTTACGTGGTAAGAAGCTTGCTTCCCAACCACATGGTTCCGGGTTCAGTTACACTGCATGTTACCATGGGCAAGTATCTTCTACTATAGCCTCAGATCGACCAAAGCCTTGTGAGTGGATTTGGTAGATAGAAACTGAAAGAAGTCTGTCGTATATATAGATTCATGTATTATAAACGCACACACACTGAGTGATGCAGATGTGGTAAAACAAGCAAGTATGTATTTTACCTAATGCACGCATCATCGAATGAAGAGCTGAGTATGACCGTAACGTGGACAGATATACTTATCATATCAAAAGTAATTTCAGAGACTAGGCGAGGAAAACTCACACTATTATACGAATAAGCTCAGAGTATCCTCTTTCGGTAAATGAAGAATGCACAGAGAATCTTAAACACTGGCTATTTTTGTCATGCAAAGCTTGAGATATCTATGTGAGATATATATGTGTGCGTGCATATATATATATATATATGGCCCAGTGGTTAGGGCAGCGGACTCGCGGTCATAGGATCGCAGTTTCGATTCCCAGACCGGGCGTTGCGAGCAAAAACACCTGAAGCTCCAAAGAGCTCCGGCCGGGGATGGTGGTGAACCCTGCTGTACTCTTTCAGCACAACTTTCTCTCACTCTTACTTCCTGTTTATGTTGTACGTGTAATTCAAAGGGCCAGTCTTTTCCCACTCTGTGTCACGCTGAATCTCCCCGAGAACTACGTTAAGGGTTACACGTGTCTGTGGAGTGCTCAGCCGCTTG
>NC_068993.1:50667182-50668523 GCF_001194135.2 Octopus bimaculoides
GTGAGTGTGTGTGTATGTGTGTGTGTATATATATGTATATATATGTATGCATGTATATATACATATATATATTTATATGAATATATATGATGTATGTATACATGTATATATACATATATATATGTATATACATGTATATATACATATGTATGTATGTATGTATGTATGTATGTATGTATGTATGATGCAGACAGTCGGTCCATTCAGTGTTAATAACTGCGAACATCTGTAGGCTGAACATTGTGACACTCGACATGGGGAATTTGCTAATGAAGCTTCCGCCTTCAGCTTTGGCAGAAACGCTGAATGGAACAGCTAAGTGCAGGGATAATGATCTTAGTATGTGGCAACGCATACACAAATGCATACAGACCTACATACATACATACATACACACATATATATACATATGTTTGTATGTATGGTTTATGCATGCAGATGTTTAAGCGTGTATAGGAATCATTCTCTGGAAAACTGTGTACAACGCATAAATAAAAGTAAATAAATATATGATAAATAAGTAAATAAATAAATAAAAATTCGATTCAAAGGACGGAGATAAAAATGAATAAATTTTATCTTAATATGTATATAGGCTGAATGTGCTTTTATTCAGTGTTATGACGTATATTGCTTTTAAATCTAGTTTATCTCGGAGAGACGGTGAAGTCTTGCTTTAAGAAACATTCCCGTTGTATTCTAAATATAAGCATATATTTATTTCTTTATTGCCAACAGGGGGATAAACACAGAGGGGACAAACAAAAACTGACAAAGGGATTAAGTCGATTACATCGACCTCAGTGTGTAACTGGTACTTATTTAATCGACCCCGAAAGAATGAAAGGCAAAAATCGACCTCGGTGAAATTTGAACTCAGACCGTAAAGACAGACGAAATACCGCTACGCATCTCGCCCGGCGTGCTAACGTTTCTGCCAGCTCGCCGCCTTAATTATAAGTATATATTATTACGTACAGATATATATATATATATATACATACATGTAAACATACACACACACTCTCTCTCTCACACACACACTCACACATACGCATGCACACATACATACACACGCATAATCTTTATTACAATATTGGCTCTCGAGGTACAATCACATAAAATTATAAATAGTAGCATTTAAAAATGGGGTTGATAAACCCCTTTTGAATGGAAAAAGTCGAAGGCAGCTCGTATTAACATATTTACTTGTTACACCTCTCTATCTTTTTCTGTTTGTTTTTAACCTATCTATCTATCTATCTATCTATCTATCTATCTATCTATCTATCTATCTATCTATCTATCTATCTATCTATCGATCGATCAATCTATATATTT
>NC_068993.1:50670111-50675111 GCF_001194135.2 Octopus bimaculoides
GAAAATTTAATGCAATGCAATAATGCCCAAACTAAACACACACACATGTCCGTATATATATATATATATGTGTGTGTGTGTGTGTGTACACGCGTTTAATGGTATGTGCAAATGTGTGAGGCTCTACACGCGAAAACACAATACGTGTGCATCCACACACATACACACGCATATACACAGATATTTGCATGAATACACATAATAAAAACATATAGGTGTGTGTGTGTGTGCGCGTGTGTATGTGTTTGTGTATGCCCCAAATCACGGGCAGGCACATATATGCATATACACATAAAGAACTCTACCCATACGCACACACACACCTACAATCACACACACATATATATAGACACTTATGCACGCACACAAACACACACACACATATACATACATACATACATATATATATATATATATATATATATATATATATATATATATATATATATATATATATATATATATATATATATATATATACACGCGTTGAATGGTATGTGCAAATCTGTGAGCCCCAACACGCGGAAACACAATACATGTGCGTACGTACACAAACACACACATGTACACAGATATTTGCATGAATGCACATACATAAAAACATGTACATATGTGCGTGTATATATGTGTCTGGATGTGTGTGTATGAGTATGCATACAATCATACATGCATATATATATATGTATATATATATAGAAATATACACACTCATATTACCATATATATGTGCGTGTAAGTCTGTAAATGACTGTGTGTATGTGTGTGCATGTGTGCGTGTGTATGCCCCAAATCACGCACAGGCACATGTATACATATACGCATAAAAACTCTACCCACACGCACTCTCACACAAAAGCAAACACACACAGATAGATACACACAACCACACACAGATAGACACACGCACGCACATAAATGCATGAAATCAATCCGCAACCCTTGTTAGTAATCGGCGATAATGAAAGTGGGGGAAAAAGAGCGCAATTATTTGCAGAGCCTCACTTTCATCGTGGACACAATTTCCATGACTTTTACCAAACCAGCTTGTTTGTCTGCTATCTCGATCTAATGGCCTACTATTATACACGGATTATCAGCATCAGACTGCTCACTTCAACATATTTCTCGGCTAACTTCATTTTTTTCTTCTTTTTTTCCTTCCATTATTATTATTATTATCATTATTATTATTATTATTATTATTATTATTATTATTATTATTATTATTATTATTCATTTTACTTTGTCTTACATTTTTTCTGTTTTTCTTTTTTATTATTTTCTCTCCCCTTCTTCGTTAAATTATGTCTCCGTTTCGTTCTTATTTTATCCAGCTGCCGCCAGCCATGTTTCTTTCTTTCTTTCTTCCTTCCTTTCTTTATTTCTTCCTTCCTTCCTTTCTTTCTTTCTTTCTGTACTTACATCCACCAACAATTTTTTTCATATCAAACACGTTTCAGCCTTTCGACTGCGGTCATACTGTGGCACCACCTTCTTAGAGTTTTTATAACCTCTAGCTGTTACTTACGCATTTCCTTTTTTTACTGAGCCACTAAGGAGAGAAATGTAAATCGTCTTGCACCAAGGTGGACGTAACCAGAATGAACACGATACCATAGGACATTTTGTTGGATACACAGATTCTCGGCTGTCATAGAACAACGATCTATGCATAAACACGTTCACACGCACGCATATATATGTGTATGTGTGCGTATATATACGTATACACACACACATACACATATATATATGTGTGTGTATATATATATATATATATATATATGTATGTATGAAATTTAAAAGCGTCCAGGAAGGCACGATTCGTTACGAGGAGTTTTTGCTGAGAATATGGAGGAAGCGGAGCAGAAGGATTGCGCAACAGGCTAATCGGCTTGCGCGATAGCGACGTATATACATAAACACACTGACACAGAAATTTATGCACTGATTGATGCATAAACTCACTGATGATTGCCTCAACCACACGAAACCTTTAAGTATGAGGAAATAATCTGGTATACCAAGACACACTTATATATATATATATATATATATGTATATTCTTTTATTCTTGTATTCACTTGTTTATTTCAGTCATTTGACTGCGGCTATGCTGGAGCACCACCTTTAGTCGAACAAATCGACTTCACGGCTTATTCTTTGTAAGCCTAGTACCTATTCTATCGGTCAATGTTTGCCGAACCGCTAAGTTACGGTAACGTAAACGCATCCACATCGGTTGTCAAGCGATGGTGGGGCGGCAAACACCGACACAAACACAAATACACACACACATATACGACAGGCTTCTTTCAATTTCCGTCTACCAAATTCTCTCAGAAAGCTTTGAGGCTATAGTAGACACTGACCCAAGGTGGGATTGAATCCGGAACCACGTATTTGAACAGCAAGCGTCTTACCTCACACCCACGCTATATGTATGTATGTACGCATGCATGTATGCATGTATATATGTGTGTATGCACGTACGCATATATGCATGTATATATGTATGAGAGGCGAGTGAGTGAGACAGAAAGACCTGTGAAAGCTGGATTAGTCGTCGTTAACTTTAAGACCACCAAAAATCGCTGTCAATCCAGCTTAATGGTGTGAATGTTGAAATAACAACGAAGAAGGAAGTATACTTAGAATAATGCATGAACTATCCGTCTGTGTTACACTTCTGTTAGAAAATACAAACATTTACTTTTAAAAATTCCACAGCTAAAACTTTCACATATGCATATGCATGTGGTTGCATGGTTTTCTTGATTTGTATGTTCTAACACGCGATACATCACTAACAAAGTCAAATCTTAAGCACACACACACACACACACATAAATATATATACATACATGTATATATATATATATGTATATATATATATATATATATATATATATATATATATATATATATATATATATATATATATATGTATGTATGTATGTAAGTATGTATGTATGTATGTATGTATGTATGTATAAATCCTATATATATATAAATATTTCTAAGCTAAACCAAGGTAAAGCACTTACTGTAAGTCCTGTATAAACGCCTTAAATATCCGTTTCTGTTTTAAATCTTTGATAAAATATGGCTGTCTGTCTATGAAATTAATTTTACGATGCGATAGCAGCTGCAAGCCAAGAGACCTCTTTCTTCCTCACATCACTGCCATATTGAATTATACACATATAAAACGCATTTATTATGTATATAATTATATACATATGTTCTGCCTTAAAATTCAACCTCATATCTCGACAAGTCAACATCCGCAATATATCGCTAATGCATACATTTGAAAAATTCTCATACAAACGAATCTTCTTTTTTTTTTTGTTGTTTTTTGTATGAAGGGAACAGAAAGAAAAGGAAACTACGTGCATATCTTTGCATACTTCGCGGACAACACCTATTAATGCATCGATACGGTACACCGCCGACCTTCTGGCTCCTACTAAGCGTTTAGTAACAACAAAAATAATCTATGATTATATGTATAACTATAAATCTGCATTATACACCTTCTCCTCGACTTACGACTGAGTTCTGTTCCGACTGACAGGTCGCAAGTCGATCTGATCGTATGTCGGAGTTATATATTCAACACTATTTTCATTCTAAAGCAACTGATGCTTGAAAATGACTCAGGGACAGTGGCAGGCAGTGGATACCTGGGTCTGAGGGAGGTCTGCATCGTCAGATGCTGCCATACTTATCGTACGCACAGCTGCCCAATGTCCGAAAGTCGATTTATTTATTTATTTATTTGTTTATTTATTTATCATTTCTTTACTTTTATTTTATGGACGTAAGTGCGGATGGTCGTAAGTAGCATAGGTTGTAAGTCGAGAAGATGTACGTATTTGTATATATACACACACACAAACAAAAATATACAACGTATAAATTGCATAACGAACACCCGACATCTATGTCCGTGCACTTATACCTGTATTTGTGTATTTTGATATATTATTGAAACTTTTCGCATTCCATAGAGGTATAACTGCACACACATGTACGCAGACGCACGCGCATGTATGTATGTATGTATGTATGTATGTATGTATGTATGCATGCATGCATGTATCTATCTATCTATCTATCTATCTATATTCCTTGACACATATAACTACAAACATATGTATACATACGTGTATATATGTATTGAACTGGTCATTGTATTGGGTCGGTGCATCATTATTGCGGCTTTTTTTCAACAAATTTTATTCAACAAAAACAATAACAACATGTAACAAAAGCATCTTTAAATGATTATTCCAGAGCATATTCAATATTCCGCGGAATTTTTGGAACGTATAAAAACCTGCGCTACTCTTCTTTAACCCTAATACTCACGGGAATCACTGTCGCAGAAACAAAAATGAATTGCATCTAGTGTAGCATCCATTCAAAAGTTGTTGCATCTAGTTATCTATTTGGTATTTACTTCACTCTGTAGTCGATAAAATAAATATGACTGATAATTTCAACAACTGATTATGTGCAAAGACAACGAAATGAGCCTCAACGTTGTTACTCATCCTCCTAGAGACACCCACCAAATATATGTAAAAACAATCAGTACTGTCTTCAAAAATGGCACATGGGATGATATAGTTCAAGGTACACTATGCCTAAAAAAAAACAACACAACACAGAACAAAACAAACACGATGTACTCATGAGTTCAATGACTTTAACCCCAGGCCTGCTTACTCAGAGTTAGCACGTGGTTAAATAACAACAGTAAAAACAACTACGTACTTAAGAATTTAAAAGAAATCATTAATCATATTTACATAAACAAGATGGATGACCTGGCAGAAAAGGTAAAAGAAAAAAGAAACGAGAATTAAAACAAAACAAAAAACAAACAAAAAGATTAGTGAAAATTAAAGCATTTACTTTCGTTTTATGACGTTAAGAGATCAAATCTCAACGGGGTGCAAGTTCGATTTTAATTCTCACCCATCCTTGAG
>NC_068993.1:50675412-50678865 GCF_001194135.2 Octopus bimaculoides
ATATACACACATACAAGTATATATATGCACGTGTGTATATATCATTGTTTATAATATAATAATGCGTTTTGTTTACACCCACCCTTTTTTTATATATTTCTTTGTTTTACGCCATTTGTAACTTTCTCTTTCAAGTCATGTTGAAAAAACCAGGAGCTACTACTACTACTACTACTACTACTACTGCTGCTGCTGCTGCTGCTGCTGCTGCTACTGCTACTGTTATTGTTCCTGTTATTGCTAGTCTTGAAACTATTCTTTCTCAGTGTGTGCGGACGACATACATACATACATACATACAAACATACATATATACATACATTCATACATATATATGGGAGAATATACAAATAATAACAACAGACGAAGACAGGTGGTGTAAATAACAAAAGGATATATTAGTATGACGATCGGGAATACGGAAAGTCTTTGACGTTTCGAGCTACGCTCTTCAACAGAAAGAATACGGAGACAAGGAGAAAAACACGGAGAAAAAAAATTGAATAGTGTTCAGTCAACGATACATACATACACACACATACATACACACACACATACATAATACACACACACATATATATGTATGTGTGTGTGCGTGTGTGCGTGTATGCATAAATCTATCTATATAAATATACTTGCAGATACACACACACACGGGTGAGCACACGCACGCACACACACATACACACACGCATACACAAACACACACGTACATGCTATATTTTACCGTTTCACTGAAGGGAATTTTAAAAATCTTTCACTTAGGCTTTTATTTTATATTTCTTTCATCTTGAATCACTCCCCACGTTGTGGTCGTCGTGGTCGTCACCATCATCATCATCATCATCATCATCATCACCACCACAACCACCACCACCACCACCACCACCACCACTACCATCATCATCATCATCATCATCATCATCATCATCGTCATCATCATCATTATCATCATCATTTAAAAGTAAGAAATCATCAAAGCTTCTTATTTCTGAAATGCAACTGAAACAAAGGAAAATGAAATTGAACAAAATATAAAATAAAATAAAACGAAATAAAATAAAATAAAATAAAATAAAATAACATAAATAGCATCTTTTTTCTAGGAAAGAAGAAGAAAAAACAAAAAAACAAGACAAAACAGGAAAACCTATCCGTAGAAGAACAACAACAATAAATACAAGCAAAAGCGTAGGCTAACATATAAGGGTAATGATGTTTATGAAGATGATGATGATGACGGTGATGACGATGAAGATGACGATGTTGATGATGATGATGATGATGATGATGATGATCACAATGAAGATCAATAAGTTGATGCTGATGATGATAGTGATGATGTTGATGATGATGTTGATGAAGATGATGGTGATGATGATGGTGGTGGTGGCGGTGGTGATTAATGCGAGAAGGTAGTCAGAGAGAGAGAGAGAGAGGGAAAGAGAGAGAGAGAGAGAGTGAGGAGAGAGAGAGTTATAGGTCTTCCACGTTGGCGACGATGAAGTCGCTGAGTTGCATGGTTGCAGCGAACGTCTCTTGTCATTGGTAGACATACGCTCAGCTATTATCTTCTCTCTTAAATAACTGCAGAAGGAGACATCCACAAATAACAGTCACCATGTTGTTTCTCTTCATCATCATCATCACCATCATCATCATCATCATCATCATCACCATCATTATCATCATCAACATCGGCGGTGTAGTGATCAGCATCATCACTATCGTCATTGTAGTCGCTTTCGTCATCATCGTCGTCGTCGTCGTCATCATCATCATCATCACCGTTATCGCTGTCGTAGTAGTCATCAACGTCAACATCCTCCTCCTCCCCCTTTTCACACTCCCCTCTCCTCCATTCCTCCTTCCCTTGTTCCTCCTCTTCCTCCTCCCCTTTTCATACTGCCCTCCCTTCCATTTCTACTCCCCCTCCTTCTCTTGTTCCTCCTCCCTCCTCTACCTCCTCCTCCTCCTCAACCTCTTCTTCCTCCTCCTTCTCCTCCTCTACTTCTTCGTCCTCCTGCTCTTTCTCCCGGCCACCTTTTTTTGTTGTTTCCGGAAGGAAAATCGTTTATTCTTATTCTTATCGCTTTTGCTACAAATAATTGTTGTTGTTGATGTTGTTGTTGTTGTTGTAGATGCTGCTGTTTTTGTTATTGTGATTCCACTTGTTGTTATTGTTGTCCATTGCCAAGGAGGAACGAAAGAAGAAGAAGAAGAAGAAGAAGAAGAAGAAGAAGAAGAAGAAGAAGAAGAAGAAGAAGAAGAAGAAAACAATGAAGAAAAGAAAGCAATAGAGGGGGAGCAGAAAGAAACAACAATGAAAAAAAAAACGTAGCTTAACACTCCATTGAAGTGTGTATACCATTGCATTAATCCGCCGTCATAATTTTTAATCCTTTCTCATAAAAAAAGACAAAGATCGTCTGTTGATTCTACTACACTACAATACAGTCAATAGATTGCCATAGTCAGTCAGTCACACGAGCAGGCTAATCCTAATTACTCTTTGTTAATCTTACTCACATTGTAACTGTTACTATTGTTTGTTTCGAGAAACAGTATGGCCGACAAGTATTTCACAATTGCGTCGAATATCAACTACGCTGTAAGAGCGACTAAGCTGTTGCGTCAGTTATGCTATCGTAAAGCAGTATGAACGGATGGTTAAGAAGCTCTCTGTAATCACGAATCCGCAGTTTCCGTTTCTCAGCGGAGCAGACAAGACAAGTGTTTTATTTTCTTTTATTGTCGCACATCACTTCAAGCTTTGTTAGTAATTTTTGTTTTTTTTTAGCTCACTGGATCATGAAGTTGATTCACTCGGTTTCCACAACAATCCCCACTGAAAGGGTCTCCGATCTGTTTGCTCTCTTCAACACTAGCAATTTCGAAGAGAGCAGGTAAGTCGATTACATCGACCCCCGTAAATGACTAGTACTTTATTCTATCAATGTCTGAATGATGGAAAACAAAGCTGACCTCGACGGGATTTGAACTCAGAGCGTAAAGACCCAGTAAAAATGCCTGCCAAGCATTTTGTCCTCCGTGCTAACGATTCTGGCAGCCCGTTTAGAGAAAATAGTGTAGACGGAAACTGTTAGATAGATTGCACTTGTAATTCAAAACTCCATCACTGTCACGCACTGTGTCGACCTTATTCTGCCTGAAAATTACATTAAGCGTACACCTGTCTCTATAATGCCCAGTCACTTAAGCGCTAATTCAATAAACAGATTATTAGCTTGATCCAACAACTGCACACACACACCGTCGAAAGCGACGGAGATCCGTTATATAGAGTCCGACAAAGAAATGTATGCTTACTTCAGGAAAGGAAAAATCTGTATAAATATTTTGATTCAGTGTTATTGCAATTCGATAAAACATCGAAAGTAGTATTTCTATTTAAAGACGTACTTTTACAAGTTAAATATTTATACACATTTT
>NC_068993.1:50679217-50680518 GCF_001194135.2 Octopus bimaculoides
CCGCAATATATTGAACACGCGATAGGGGAACCGCGATAAGTGAACCGCGATATGGCACGGGATTACTGTATATGATCTAGTGTATTTGCTTATATAGAGTCTCTGTCAAGGCGGCGAGCTGGCAGAATCGTTAGCACACCGGGCGAAATGCTCAGCGGTATTTCGTCTGCCGTTACGTTCTGAGTTCAAATTCCGCCGAGGTCGACTTTGCCTTTCATCCTTTCGGGGTCGATATATTAAGTACCAGTTACGCACTGGAATCGATGTAACCGACTTAATCCCTTTGTCTGTTCTTGTTTGTCCCCTCTATGTTTAGCCCCTTGTGGGCAATAAAACGTTAGCACTCCCGGCGAAATGCTTAACAGTATTTCGTTTGTCTTTTACGTTCTGAATTAAAATTCCACCGAGGTCAATTTTGCCTTTCATCCTTTCGGGGTCGATAAATTAAGTACCAGTTGCGTACTGGGTTTGAACTCAGAACAAGAAAACGAACGAAATGCTGATAAGCATCTTGCCCAGCGTGCTAACAATTCTACCAGTTCGCTGCCTTAAAGTACAGAAATAACCCTTTCTACTAAATGCACAAGGTCTGACATTTTTGAGGAAGGGACTAGTCGATTATATCGACCCTAGTGGTTCACTGGTGCTTGATTTATCGACTCAGAAAAGATGAAAAGCAAAAGTCGACCTCGGCGCAATTTGAACTCACAACGTATAGATTGATGGACGAAATGTTGCTAAGCATTTTGCCCAGCGTGGAAGCGATTCTGCCACCTCTCCACTTTAAGTTATGGCGATAATAAAAGACAGATGTAGTAGAGAATGGAAACGAAGAGAAAGAAAAGGATAAAAAATAGAGAATTGTACCATGAAGAAATATAGAGAAGAGGAAGAAGAGATGTTAAGGAAGAATGAAGAAAGAAAATACAATGAAGAAGAAAAGAATAAAGAAAACATGAAGGAAACAGGAGAGAAGGAGAGAGAGAGAGAGAGAGAGAGAGAGAGAGAGAGAGAATCAAAGATAGATGAATGAAATTGATGTGGTAGGTATGCTAAGAACAATATTATTAAATTGTACATTCTATAATATACCTTGTGGGGTGCGACAATGATCCATTTTCAATGATGCGTTGTTTGTTGTAATGTCAAGTATCTCAGACTGATTCTTACCTATCTATCTATCTATCTATTTGTCAGCCTGTCTGTCACGATGTCTGTATGTCTGTGTATATATCTGTCTATCTGATTGACTGTCAGCCTCTGCTCCTCTCTCTTTCTCTCTCCATATATATATATATATA
>NC_068993.1:50680710-50680931 GCF_001194135.2 Octopus bimaculoides
CACACACACACACACACACACACACACGTGCACAAACACTCAGCCACACACACATACATGCACAAATACACACAATGTCACACTCACTCAAACAAACTCACACATACGAGCATGCACATACACACACACAAATACACACGCACATACAGAGAAAGAGAGAGAGAGAGATAAAAAAGGGGACCCCTTCCAAACCTTCAATTTTCTTTCCATCTCACTTAAAA
>NC_068993.1:50682306-50682597 GCF_001194135.2 Octopus bimaculoides
TATATATATATATATATATATATATATATATCCGTGCATATGTGCATATGTTTGTGTATAGCATGTGTGTATATAAGATGATGAAAAAAACTTCTTAGCAGCTGAAATTTCAACAGATTCCGACACGGAATCCATAACATACAGCTGGAAGTTCTTACTGCTTTGTCTGTCTTTGAATAGAATTCTGGTAATTTGAAATGGTATTGTGTACGTATGTATGTATATATGTGTGCATGATTTCATGTACGTACGTACGTACGCATGTATGTATGTATGTATGTATGTATGTAT
>NC_068993.1:50682607-50683570 GCF_001194135.2 Octopus bimaculoides
ATATGCATATATATGTATATGTATATATATATATATGTATATGTATATATGCATATGTACTATTATATATATATATTTATATATATGTATGTGCATGCATATGAATGTGATCGTGTGTGTGCGTGTGTGCGTGTGTATGAATGTGAGTGTGTATCTGTGTCTGTGTGTATGTGTATGTACGTGTGCCTGTGTGTATCAAGTTGTTGCTGTTATTACCTCCACCTTAGCGAAGACGGAGATGTTGTTTCAGTTGTGTTTGTTTGTTTGTTTGTCCGTGGACAAGATATCTCAAGAACCGCCGAATGGATTCGGATGAAACTTTCAGGGATGTTTGACCTCATGACTGGCATGAACTGATTAGATTTTGGGATCGATTCGGTACCGGTCAAGGATTCTGGATTATTTTTCCGTTTGTCTTTACTTAATCTTTGAGAGCGGTTCGGTTCATTGTTAGTATTCTTGTTTGTGAGAGCAGTTGAGTTTATTTCAGATATTCTCATTTTAAAAATCATCTCTGGCTAATTGTTGAGAGGACGTTAGTGTTGCCTTGGCAGAGGTTTGCTCTCCGTGAGTGTCTTATTAATTAGCCACAAAAGGTGGCAAGCTGACAGAATTGTTACTACGTTGGGCGAAATGCTTAGCTGTATTTCGCCCATCGATACGTTCTGAGTTCAAATTCCGCTGAGGTCGACTTTACCTTTCGATAAATTAAGAACCAGTTGAGTACTGGGGTCAATGTAATTGACTATCCCCCTCCCCCAAATTTCAGGCCTTGTGCTGTTCAATGCTTAAAAAAATCTTGTATTTTTACAATGAAATACTTTAAGGAATTGTATACTCTTTTACTTGTTTCAGTCATTTGAATGTGGCCATGCTGGAGCACCGCCTTTAGTCGAGCAAATCGACTCCAGGACTTATTCTTTGGAAGCCTAGTACTTATTCTATCGGTCTCTTTTACCGAAC
>NC_068993.1:50683736-50685413 GCF_001194135.2 Octopus bimaculoides
CAATGTTGTGGGGACAAACACACACACACACACACACACACACACACACACATATATACATATATACGACGGGCTTCTTTCAGTTTCCGTCTACGAAATCCACTCACAAGGCTTTGGTCAGCCCGAGGCTATAGCAGAAGGCACTTGCCCAAGGTGCCACGCAGTGGGACTGAACCCAGAACCATGTGGTTGGCAAACAAGCTACTTACCACACAGCCACTCCTGCGCCAATAAAATTTTAAAAAAATATTTTGTGTATTGCAGATGTATAACCAAGTTATTGCTCATAAATTTTGACAATAACATTTTATATGGACCCCACCAAAGCTTACATGGACTCTAGTTGAGAACTACTAGTTTAAACAATAGGTAAATTATGAGATGAACAGCACTAACATTCGTAGCTAGAATCGATAAATTAAGCTTGTTTGTATGCATATATATATTATACAGGCAAAAGTTAGGAAATTACTTAACGCTACAGGCGCATTGGTTGTCTTTATTTGATGTATGAAAATACCAACCAATTTTGACAATATCTTTTACATTATACTTTAGTTTATTGTTTATAATTGACATGCGCGTGTGGTATATATTCAGTTTTGCTTATTTATTTAATCACTTTTAGAAGCCTGCTATTATTGCTTATAATGGCGTTGCTATTTATGATAATTTTACATTTAAATTATTTTTGAAGTTGATATTTAAATAGGAAACAAGACGGTGAGCTAGCTGAATCGTTTAACACACCGGGCAAAAATGCTTAACAGTATTTCAGCATTTCGTCCGTCTTAACGTTCTGCGTTCAAATTCCGCCGAGGTCGACTTTGCCTTTTATTCTTTCGGGGGTCAATGAATTAAGTACCAGTTGAACACTGGGGTTTCTGTAATCGACTTACTCTCTACCCCCGAAATTGCTGGCCTTGCGCCAAAATTTGAAACCAATATTTAAATAGGAAGCCAAAAATTGCACAGATGCATCCGCCGCTCTTCTTACCGCCCTGTTTGACACAAGTACTCATAAAATAAATCTTCTACCATCTCAGGGGCGATATCATCCGCTTTGAGAAGTACTTACCTACACAGTTTCTCGCTATAGAGGACTATATTATCGAGGGCGTCCATTCCAAGACTTAGTGCGTGACGGTAGTATGTAAGGGAGATCTGGCTGTTTTTTTTTTCTATCAGACTGGACGATTGAGTGGTGCCTCCTATTTGGTTAGCGACTGAGCTGTAGGTGTTAATATGAAGGTTGGTGTCGGGTGCGGTCTAGTGGAGAATCGGTATGTGTGTGTAAATGTTTGTACCTATGTGAATACGTGTCTGTCGAGGCGCAATGGCCCAGTGGTTAGGGCAGCGGGTTCACGGTCATAGGATCACGGTTTCGATTCCCAGACCGGGCGTTGTGAGTGTTTATTGAGCGAAAACACCTAAAGCTCCACGAGACTCCGGCAGGGGATGGTGGTGAACCCTGCTGTACTCTTCCATCACAACTTTCTCTCACTCTTACCTCCTGTTTCTGTTGTGCCTGGAATTCAAAGGGTCAGCCTTGTCACATTGTGTCACGCTGAATATCCCCGAGGAATACGTTAAGGGTACACGTGTATGTGGAGTGCTCAGCCACTTGCACGTTAATTTCACGAGCAGGCTGTTCCATTGATTGGATCACCTGGAACC
>NC_068993.1:50685789-50686732 GCF_001194135.2 Octopus bimaculoides
GTATACATTTAATATAAGCTCTTGGAGCAAATCAATCAATTGATCAATCAATCAATCAATAAGTCAATTTATCAATAAGTCAATCTATCTATCTATCTGTCTGTCTGTCTGCCTGTCTGTCTATCTATTTATCTATCTATCTATTTGTCTGTCTATCTATCTCGATATATCTATAAACCTTTGTCACATGCACGTATTCACTCTCTCTTTCTTTCACATATACACACAGGGACTTTGTCTGTCTGTCTGTTTGTCTGTCTTATAACGGAGAGGGTTGCAAAAACCTTTGGATGTCTAGAAATATTTGTTTAGCCATTGATATATTCGTAAATAATTATGACTTGTTTACGATATATCCTTTGCAATGTATTTTACATTCCTCTTTAATTACACACGTACATACGTACATACATACATACATACATACATGCATACATACATACATACACAAACACTAACTAGAAAACAGAACCCAAACCCTTGTCTTATTTAGTACAAGAGACAAAAAGAGTGCGGTGAACTTGTTACAGCGAGTAGAATGATCCAACGTTTCGGACAGAATCCTTCTTCGTGGAAAAATTGACAGGAGAGAAGTTCGTGAGTGTTTGCAATCATTGAGGAACACAGGACCATGAGAGCAACATGCCTGAACAGGAAGTGGTAGGAGAAAGAAACAGGGTGAGACAAGTGAAAGGGAAGAGAAATGAAATAAGGAAGAGAAGCGGGCAAAGCTGAGAATGAGACGAGCTTCTTTCAGTTTCCGACTGACAAATTTACTGACAAGGCTTTATTCAGCCCGAGGCTATAGTAGAAGACATTTGCCCAGGGTGACAGAACCGGGAACGATATGGTTGGGAAGCAAGCTTCTTACCACAAAACCACGCCTACGCCTATATGTATGTGTGTGTGTGTGTGTGTAAGTATATATATATATATTCCAAAT
>NC_068993.1:50687865-50690365 GCF_001194135.2 Octopus bimaculoides
ATATATATATATATATATATATATATATATATGTATGTATGTGTGTGTGTGTGTGTATGTGTCTGCATGTTTGTGTATGAGTGTACATGTATGAATGTATATAAGAGTGTTTGTATATACACACGCATTTTCTTTATCTTATTTAGCAGGGTGCATTTGTAAACGTATATACACATATACGAATGCTCATGCACGCAGGAACGCACACGTACACTCACATACACTTCCAAGCACATATGCACACACACACACACATGCCAAAAATGCATACACATACACATATGACGTAAATGATCTAAGTGCTCACCCTTTCTCTTGCATGTGTGTGAGTTTATGTCTGAGTGTGTGTCAGTATGTGTGTGCGTGTGTGTGTGTATGTGTATGAAAACCATGAGTTATACCAGATATCACGCTGTTACAAAAAGCAATTTAGGAAACAGGAAGGAACCCGATCCTAGGTATCGAACCTAACGTTACCGATTTTACGCTTTTACTCTTTAACTGTCTTACTTGTCTCAACCATCGACTGTGGCCATGCTACGGCACCACCATAATTGTTTCTGTTTCTACAGCCCTCAGTTCTGGCGTTGTATTTTACTGAATCAGGAAGTTCAGGCGCTTGTACAACTCTTGTATAAGATAAATCTTGTACTAAAACTCAATGTATGATCCATTTTCTGTTGTTTCTAACCCAACCAGTTCCAACCAGAATAGCCAAGCCTACATCATCAGGGGAAGTTAACACGTATGTATACTGGCTAAGCATACATACATGTTCAGTTTGCACCGTGTAACCGTGCATCGTTGTCACCAGATATATTCATCGTGTGAGGGTTTGTCCGTATATGTATGTATGTATGTATGTATGTATGTATGTATGTATGTATGTATGTATGTATGCATGTATGTATGTATGCATGCATGTATGTATTATGTATGTGTGTATGTATGTTTGCCGTTATTTAGTCTTATTTCGAGGTTTCATGCCAATAAAGAAAGAGTTGGTTTCTAACCAAGATCCAAGGCTCCTTCATTGGAATTTTAACATCAACACTGTATTTTTGTATATATGTATGTATACATGTATGTATGTATGTATACATGTATGTATGTATGTATGTATGTATGTATGTATGTAAGAATGTATGTATGTATGTATGTATGTATGTGCGTGTGTAGATTTGTATATTTTGTTTTATGTATGTATTCTCATGCATATGGTTTCATGTCTAGACATGCTCATATTTACTTAAATGATAAACTTCTGGAAAGTTTTACAGATCTTTATAGTTCCAGTAATGACCTGGATCTGTAGTCTTCGAATCAACTTGCTCCATTCCGATTATGAGGAGCCTAATTTACGATTAGTTACTTAGGCAGTGCGACGCATAATGTATGTATGTATTATGTATGTATGTATGTATGTATGTATGTATGTATGTATGTATGTGTGTGTGTGAGTGTGTGTGTGTGTGTGTGTGTGTGTGTATGCGTGGGTTGTTTAAAGTAATCACTCAAATCTGAAACCAAGGCTTAAAGATTGGTAGCTTGAATGATGCCCTTGTTATAAAACATAACCTATTTTAGTCACGTCAATCCCAAACAAAATTCTTAAGGTCATCCGTCCAACGCTAAACTGGATGTGGCAGATTCAAGAACTCTCAAAAGTAAAATAATTTTTAAAAAAAGCAGAAAAAAAGGATACAGAAAGCAGGAGTAAAATCCGAAATCAGAAACAAGCATCTCATCAACTAGAATTATTCTGACTCTGATCCTAATAAGTTAACGGCTTAAATCGTCTGTTAGGGGTGTGCGTGATACGAAGGACGCCCACATGAAATAGCCTAACTTGTTGTAATCTAAAAGATAAAAGCAACAACAACAGCAACGAAATTCAAATTCTGGGGAACGGAATTTCACTGACTGATACGAAAACAATATATTAAAAATAAAAGAAGGGAAGAAAAAGAGAGAAGAAATTTGGGTTGATGTAGGTTGATGTTTTGACAGACATCGTTAGGGAGATAGAGTGGAGGTGGGAAGGAAGAAAGAAAGAAAGAAAGAGAGGAGAGAAAGAAAGAGGGAGTGAAGGGGGAAGGTAGAGAGGGGGAATGAGTCAGTTAATTTTTCTAGACAAACCATTGTGGTTAACACAATGAAAAAAGTTCGAGAAGGAATGTAAATTAAATCACTGAAGGTAATGGCGATAAGAATGATGATGATGATGATGATGATGACGTTGTTGTTGATGATTATGATGATGATGATTATGATGATGATTATGATGACGACATTGATGATGGTGATGATGATGATGATGATGATGATGACGATGATGATGATGGTGATGACGATGATGATGATGATGATGACGATAAAGGTGATGATGTGAAGTGGGTGGAAATGATGAGAATGATGATGTTGAACAGAGAAAGAAAATACAATGATAATGATGATGATGATGATGATGGTGGTGATCTTGATGAAGATAGTAATGGTG
>NC_068993.1:50696025-50697367 GCF_001194135.2 Octopus bimaculoides
ATATGTTTATGTGTCTGTGATTGTCACCCCATCATCGCTTGACAACCGATGCTGGTGTGTTTACGTCCCCGTAACTTAGCGGTTCGGCAAAAGAGACCGATAGAATAAGTACTAGGCTTTCAAAGAATAAGTCCTGGGGTCGATTTGCTCGACTGAAGGCGGTGCTCCAGCATGGCCGCAGTCAAATGACTGAAACAAGTAAAAGAGTAAAAGAGTATATCGGCCTGCGGGCGCAATAAAATGTCTTACAGCGAGTTCGGTTGCCATCTCGGGTGTTTGTATGCCAAAAGGTTAATATTACCAGTTAGTTTAGCGGCATTTTGTCCTTCTTTACGTTCTGTGTTCAAATTCTGCTGAGGTCAACTTTGCCTTTCATCCTTTCGGGGTTGATAAAATAAATATCAGTGGAGCACTAGGGTCGGTGTAATAGACGTATTTCCTCCTTCGAACTTGCTGGCCTTTTGCCAAAATTTGATACCAATATTACCAGCTAATGGTTGATATTATGCTAGGTTCATCCGAGCTTTTGGCATGTTTCTGCTTTTGTCCCATGGAATTTATAGCAGCCCTCTTCATCAGGATATCCTGGTGGGTTTGGCGGTTTTGTCAACAACAATTTAACCTTATAACACGCACTGAATTACATGCTTCCTGTAGTACTCAAGAACGAACTCATAAACACAAACATTCACGTCACATAAATTATACGTGTACACACACACACACACGCACGCACACGCACACATATACACACATAAGACACTTGCCTTCAAGATGCCGCGGAGTAGGAGTGAACCCGGAACCATGTAGTTGGGAAACAAGGTTCTTACCACACAGCCACGCCTGACATAAAATCATACACACGTGTATGGACGCGCAAAACAAAACAAATACACACGTACCCATATATATATATATATATATATATATATATATATAAATATTTAATTGCTACATACATATATACATACGTTCATACATACATACATACATGCATACATATATAGCTGATACGTACATACATGTACATACATGCACATATATGCATATACACGCACATACATATTGCAAACATACCGATAGAATGCAAACGGAAATACTCACAAATTGTATACGAACAGATATATGATGCATTCATACAAACACTCAAATACACATACACAAATATACGCAAACGTAAACACCCACCAATTCCCATATATGGACACACACACACATACATACATACATACATACATACATACATACTGATAGACACATACAAAGCTACATACGTATAGAAATATCTCACAACCTCCAAACACGCGCAGCAAACCTCAGTATATATATATATATATATATA
>NC_068993.1:50698119-50698486 GCF_001194135.2 Octopus bimaculoides
AACAGACCACTAAACAATTTTTTTTATTTTATTTAATTTTTATATTTTTTCGGTTGATTTTGTTTCGCTTTCTCTTTCACTTTGCCTTTCATTCTGTTTTTCTTTCGCTTTCTCTCTCTCTCTCTCTCTCTCTTTTTTCTCCCTGTCTTTCTCTTGCTCTCACTTTCATTCTCTCTCTCACTTTCATTCATTCCCTCTTTGATTCATTCAATCTCTCTCTCTCTCCTCCCCCTCTCTCTCTCTTTCTCAACCGTCACTTTTTTCTTGTGCGTATATATATGTAAGGGTATGTATGTATGGTTGTATGGGTAAACGAATGTATGTATGGTGAGTGTATGTGCATGTCCGTATGAACATATATATACTT
>NC_068993.1:50698616-50704599 GCF_001194135.2 Octopus bimaculoides
TATATACGCATATACGCAAGCACACATACATGGATAAATACATGCGTGCACACACACATGTATGTATATGTATATATATATGTGTGTGTGTATATATATACATATATATACATACACACATGTATATCTACATATATATACGCATATACGCAAGCACACATACATGGATAAATACATGCGTGCACACACACATGTATGTATATGTATATATATATGTGTGTGTGTATATATATACATATATATATATGAATGTGTATTAACACATACACGTATACACGCACAGAATATATTTATAATACACAAATGTGTCTGTGTGTTACACACATATATACACACACATATATATACACATACACATATCTATCTATCTATCTATGAGCCTCCCCTCTCTCTCTCTCTCTCTCTCTCTACCTATCTATCTATCCACGTTAGGTATCTCTGTATGGGTAAAGGTAGGAGGAAGTGAACACAGACAGGTGTGGTTTTGCGTCGTTGACTTTGCTTGTGTGAGCACGCAATATTGATTCCTTTTAACTAGGCAGACGGCCAAATTTATTTTCTCACTATGTGTGTGTGCGTGTGTATGTATCCATGGTTGTATGCGTATGTGTGTGTGTGTGTGTGTGTATATATATACATATATATAAACATACATACATATACATTCATACATATACATACACATACACACACACAAATATATATATATTATTGCGTCAATTTAATCGATCCTCTTCTCCTTTTCTCCTTGTTCTTTCTCTTCTTTTTTCTTTTGCTCCTCCTCGTCCTCCTGCTCCGCTTCCCTCCTCCTTTCCCTCTTTTTTTCTTCCACCTCTTCCTTGTCACCTGCCTCCACCTCCTCTTCTTCCACCTCCCCTTCTCCTCTTCCTCTTTGCTGCTGCTACTGTTGCTGTTGTTGTTGTTCTTCTTCTCCTCCTCCTCCCCTCCTCCTCCTCCTTCTTCTTCTCTGTCGTCGTCGTCATCATCATGATCATCATCATCCTCATCATGTTCACAGCACTACGTTCGCAGTCTCGTACAACTTCCATGAAATAAAAAGAAAAAAAAAGCCAACAAACAAACAAGCAAACAAACAAATAAATAAATATATATATAAGAACGGTCCATTCATTGAATTGGCCAAAATCTGACCAAGACAGGTTTATTTACTTATTCCTTTATTCACTTATTTATTCATTTATTTATTCATTCAATTTATTTTAAAATTCTACTCATTTGACTGAGCTCTTTGATAATCATGTTGGACAAGGAAATAGTTCTGACGATACCTTATAACTTTGCAAGACATGTTTATGGCCCCTTAAAGAAGCGAGTCGTGGCTATTCTTGACCTACATAATTAATAACAACTGAGTGTAGGATGGCCGGAGTGGTTCATGGTTCGATGCCTACGACCAATCGACTCCAGCTATTTTCTTTTCTGTTTTTTTTTTTTTTGTTAATGACTGGTATTTATTCTGTTTCTTTTGCAGAACTGCTATGTTACGGGGACGCAAACAAATCAACACCGGTTGTCAAGTGATCTTAGGGTACAAACACAGACACATACCAACACACATACATAGTGAAAGAGATGGACAATTGTTCGCAAGAATATAATACCGTGAATTGTGAAAGAATTGAGATCAGAGACTACTCAAATAGTGAAGATCGATTGATAATAGAAAGAATTGTGGATCTATTAAATACAGAAGGGACAGAATTTATGTGCGACTTTAAGAAGGCTAACCAATGGAGACTAAATCAAGAGACGAGTAAAGTCAATAATGTATTGAGACACATTGAAACAAAGAACATCACACAAACAAATAATCTTATCAAGGCTGCTGGTAAGATTGTGGTGGAAAGGATGGGACCGAAAACTACTGATAATAGAACAGCGACGGATAGAAGAGTAAATAAATAGCCGTGGTGGAAAAGGATTTCTGAAGATAGAAACCCCTTGGATAGTGTAATGTTAATACTTGTCAGGAAAAGAAATGGAGAACTTAAGAATGAATGGAAATTCGAAAAAGTTAGGAAGAAGTATGGTGTAGATACAAAAGGCTTCAATGTTGTAATTGAAGAACTGAAGCAGTGCACACATGCAAGAAAAGCAAAGCTAATTAGCTTTGAACAACAGATTAAGCAATACCGGTGAAACAAATTGTTTACAACCGATCAAAAAAGATTTTACCAAGAGAGTAATGCTGATAGAATACGTGAAAGATTTGTCCATGATGCTGATGAAAGTCGACTTTTCTGGAGTAAGATATGGAGTAAGCAAGATGAGACACAAGTGAGTTCCTTGCTGAACACGGTCCACTGTTTTAGTACTGATATTAGAATGGAATTTGAATTCAAGAAGTGCCGAATAATCTACCTGAAAAGAGGCAAAGTACAGTCCATAGCAGGGACACAATTACCGAATAGAGACTTGATTAAGCAAATTGATACGGAAGGAAACAAATACCTTGGTGTACTAGAGTCCAACGAGATACTGGAAAAAGAAATGAAAGAGCAACTGAGGATGGTGTAGTGCTCAAAATTGACTGGATGGAATAAAATCCAAGCAGTGAATACGTGGGCCATAACATCATTTCGGTATGGAGCGGGAATTATAAAATCGCAAAAGAGATAAGGGATGAAAATGGATAACAAGACCAGAAAAATTATGACAGTACACGGAGCCTTCCACCCTAAGAGTGACACCGATAGACTGTACTTGTGCAGAAGAAAGGGTGGGAGAGGTTTGATCAGTTGCCAGGACTGTATCGAAGCAGAGGCAAACAGCTTAGAGTAGTTTGTAAAAAATGCCATGCTTTTCTTTTTTTGTTCATTTCTTGTTTAATTTTTTCTTTAATTACACAATTTTGAGTTTTGATGACGCCGGCCTCCTTCGTGCGTTTCAACAGTGGCTCCATGGAATTTTTTTATATACCACCTTAAGCAATAATTTCATTGGCAATTTCTCTCTAGAGATATGGAACAGGAGTGCTACAATGGTGAACAGAGGAACTACGATCCTTGGATGAGTAAACAAGAAAACTACTAACAGCACATGATGTGTTCCACCCGAAAATTGATGCTGACAGGTTTCACCTTACGAGAAACGAAGGAATGCGGGAAGTGATAAGTTGTGAGGATTGTATTCCATATTGCTTGGTGTATAAAGAATGCAAAAGAATCGTCACTTGTATGAGTAAGAAAGGCAGGAGTATTACGTATGGATAGCAGTCAGGAAAAAATGAATTAAGAGACAGTGACAGAAGCGAAGAGGGGAAAATAACTGGAAGGATAACAAAGCCACACGGTTAGTTCTTGAGAGAGATATCAAAGGACACAGACCCAGATAAAAGATGGCTGTGGTTACAAAATAGCGATCTGAAACCTGAAACAGAGGACGTGATATGTGTAGCATATGAACAAGCTTTAAGAACTAATTATATAAAGCGCAAAATTGAGCAACCAGCAGAATGAGACAAATACAGAATGTGCGGTGAAACTGGAGAGACGGTGTGGCATATTTTAAATGAATGCTTCAAATTGGCCCAGAGAGAATACAAGAGAAATCATGACAATGTCGCCAGAGCAATCCACTGAGAACTACATAACAAATTTTGTGTGGAAAGAGCTTGGAAATATTTTGGTCATGAGCCAAAGGGTGAGGCAGAAGATGATAGATTAAGATCCGCTGGGATTTCATGATCCAGTGTGACCATAGATTCAAACATCGGAAATCTGATATCGTACTGGTAGACTAGAAAATAAAAGTCATGCTTCGTAGCAGATATCGATTGCTTTGGTAACAGTAGAGCTGTCGAAAAAGTAGAACTGATGCAATATAAAGCCACGAGGAGAGAAATGAAAGAGTTGTGGTCAATGAAAAGAATATATACTGTTCACAATAATTTGTTGTTGCCCTGGGTACAGTCAGTAAGAATATAAAAAAATGGTTGAAAATGTTAGGAATATAAATGAAAAGAAGACATATCCAGAAAACAGTATTACTTACACTTTGCGTGGTTTACTTCGTTACTATGTCAACAGTCCGGATACTTATTGATCAGATCTCGTATCTAGAATACTCTGCGTCTCTTAAGAGAAGTCTCTGAGACAAAAAATATCACTAGTCCTCTTCAACGTTTTTATATACATTAAAAATGCTTTATACATACATACATACATACATACATACATACATATATGGATACGCACACACACACTCACATATACACCCATATCAGTCGGAACCCGAATGTATACATTATGGAGCTCTCTACTAAAGCTGTACTGCATATAAAGTAATATCTTCGTTGCATTTGCAACATATTTTATGTCTGTAGTACGTATAATAACTTCTTTCTGCATTTTCATTTCAAATTATATTTTTATTGTTAATGTCTGAGTCTAGAAAGTCTAATGCAAAAGTTTTACACGTAAGCTTGAATGTATCTGAATCATAAATATTTCGGATGTTTATGACATTTTACAATGTCTGTCTTGTGTATAAAATCTGGTCTCCTTCCCGTATGAGTCTCTCCAGTAAACCACTGACGACTAAGACTCACAAACGAATTTTTATGAATACGTGTTTTCTAAGAACGTAACATCATCTTCCTACTGCATATTGCGAGTATAAGAGTATTACACACACACAAACACAGACACACACGTACACTTATATATATTATACACACACACACACATACCATATACATTATCTATCTATCTATCTATCTATCTATATATATATATAGGCACAGGAGTGGCTGTGTGGTAAGTAGCTTACTTACCAACTACATGGTTCCGGTTTCAGTCCAATTGCGTAGCACCGTGGGTAAGTGCCTTCTACTATAGCTTCGGGCCGACTATATATATATTCTCTTACTTGTTCCAGTCATTGGATTCCAGCCATTTTAGGGTTATATACTCACATATTTGTTCGCTTCAAACCAACAAGGCTCCAAGTTTTGACACTATCTCTTCCACTATTCGCAAATATTTTTGCACTAAACTACTATCTCTCTCTCTCTCTCTCTCTCTCTTTCTCTCTCGTTTCATTCCCAAGAAACGTATCATTTTAAATTCTACCAAGTATCACTCCATCCCCCGGAACTATAGCGAAAGATCTACACCCAAGGTACTGCGTATTGAGACTGAACCGAAACCAGAGAGTTTCAAAACGAACCTCTTTTCTTCTTAACCACACAGCCACAGTTATATATCCATACGGTGCGTATATACCGAATTACAAACATGTGCACAAGCTCACAGTTACATTCCTCTTCTTGTCGCCTTCTGCAGTCATCATCATCATCATCATCACTAACATCTGTTCAGAAAGGAGTTAGATTTAGCTAAGTTACATTCCATCCGACATGTCAAGTTTAAAACCTGCCATTCACTCAATTCCCTTTGCGTATTCATTGATTGATTAAAGTCTGAATTTCAAAGACAGTAATGCCGAGTGAAAATTTCACAAGAACACACCGGTAACTAAATAAAATATTTCTTGGACAGCATTTACTCGTGAGGTACAACACTGATCAAAGTCTCGTGTGGACAGACGAAGTAATGTTGCTTTGAAATAACTAACGATTTTGGCGAGCTTAATTCGTTGAGCTTCGGGAAAACTAGTTTCCAGCAAAGTCGCGATGGATTCTATCAACTTAAAACCTTGTTATGTTCTCTTCATTACGACAACGACTACCCACCCAATACATACACACGTACATACATACATGCATGCATGCATACATACATATATACATGTATATGCATATATACATATATATATATGTATATATGTATATGTGTTTGTGTGTTTATATATAATATATGATGTATAATATATATTATATATATATAATAAATATATAAATATATACATAAATATATATATAACTATATATATAAATAAAATTAAGGATAGAGATATATAGATATACATATAAATATAAATATATATATATATATATATA
>NC_068993.1:50705970-50709699 GCF_001194135.2 Octopus bimaculoides
TATATATATATATATATATATATATATGTAAGCATGTATGTATATATTTATACATACTTCCACGCACATCTACGTGCGTACGCGCCTATCCACACAATATACCTACATGTGTAGTTGATAAATAGAGAAAGAAAAGAGTTGTTTCATGATTTCCTGAAAGTAATTAGATTTAATTTATTGAGTGTTAAAAACATGTGTAGGATATATGTATGGGATGTTTTGGACATATGGGAAGTGCGTATAGGGTAGGGCTGTAAATATATGCGTAGATATTGTGTGTTCTAGACACACATATTGTATTCTAGACACATACGGGTATGCTGAGAGTATGTGCTGTTGCAGCCCCTAAGGATGTTTTTTATTTGTTCCTTAGTGAAAAAATGATGGGGTTAACTATATATAAGGTTGCTATATTTGTCTTTTAGGGATAGTGTCTAGCCCCTTTTTGAGGTGGTGATAGAGGTATGGAACGTGTTGAAAACCGTATGGCGTTTATGGTGTTTTCAACAGATGTTGTAAATTAGTCGGGGCGTTAATGGTGGTGTTGGGTGTTGGCGTTAATGGCGCTGATGGCGTTGGTCGTCTTGTCGTTGCTATGGGTAGCGGTGGTGAGGGTTGTTATGGAAGTGGTGATGGTTGTAATGGTGCCGTGAGATGTTATTGGCGAATCAATAAAGTGTAGCACAACTAACCGAAAGGTTGTTGGTTCGTATCTTGTCTCCTGTGCTATACTCTGTACGGTACAACTGGGCCAAGACGCTTAGCATTCAAGTACAACCAACGGTGTTTTTACGAACATGCATACGTTCATACATACAGGTATGTGCTCGTGTATATATAGGCGTAGAAGTGGCTGTGTGGTAAGTAGCTTGCTTACCAACCACATGGTTCCGGGTTTAGCCCCACTGCGTGGCACCTTGGGCACCGTGCAATCAGAAGGCATGAAATAGAGAGTAACATTGGGAAGCCTTAACTTTGAGAAAAGATTACATGCCCTTCATATATATATATATATATATATATATATATATATATATATATGTATATGCATGTTAGGAACCATGCTTGTTTCAAGGGGCTGGAAAATTTATACACCCTAAAATAGTAACCAGGGGCTATATAGACTTCACATACTGTTCTGTCTTTCTTAGCCTCAAAGCCAGAAACTACAACATGTCCAAATAAATAAACGATCCTGTCTTGAGTGGTATGGGTCATGGGTTTGTTTCCCGGTTTCTACGGCGTATAAATGACCGAGATCAGAACTTTCCCCGATGAATGGGATGTCTGTTCGTCGCAGGTTCACTCATACAGCTGAGCAGACATGAAAGGAAGTATTTTGCTCAAGATCACAACACCCCTCCCCAATCCAGGAATCGAAACTACGATCTTATTATTGTCAGTGCAACATCCGTAACCACCAGGCCACGAGCCTTCACGACATTTACAAAGCTATATACAAATTTTTTCTACATCTGAGAAATTTAGTCTTACACAAAAAAAATAGAAAGAAAGAAAAAACTCAATAGTGAATCATCTATCTTAATTTAGACATAATTTACAATGGAAAATGATATTGAAATTTCCTTCTGATCGATAAATAAATTACAATTGTAATTTTGAAATTTTTTTTTTTTTTTAAACTTTATTTCTTTTAATTTACATTTTATTCTTTTCCCGATCCATGAAACCATCTCCATTTTTATCAATTTGCAATTTCAAACAGTGAAAATACAAATCCGTTCTCCTCACCAACTCCCCCATCCCATCCTTGCTATTAAATATTCGATATTTGGAATGGCGGAATTGCTGCTTTTTAATGATTTTTATCTAAGACATTAAAACTTAACCCTTTATCTTCAGAACTACAGCGATCGAGAACTTTCTTTCTCTCTCTCTCTATTGGACATTTTTTTCCCTCTTACAGGTTGTTGTTGTTGCTTAACCCCTGGTCAGTACGGATCGTCCAGATCTAATGATTAAGGCAACGGCATTCCAACAATAACCATCCTCCATTATTTTAGGTTTCCCGCGGATTTCAGTTCTTTTTTAAGAGAGCTAAATTTATTTTGATGGAGATTTGGCAGCCATTTCTGACAAGTCCAAATGACAGCGTAGAGGAGCAACTGTACCTCTACAGTTCTTCAAACTGAACCCCAACTACAAGTATCACTGCCAATTCCTCTGTTCACTGATCGGTTTCTGACTTAAGCACCAAATGAGAATAGAAACCAATTGATTAGATCAAGGGTGATTATAGACGTAATCTAAGATATAACACTGTATGTAACATAAACAAGGGTTTCTCATAGCTAGGTCATCGTTTTGCTCAAGCCTACTCGAGGGCCGATTAGGGATTAAATATTTGTGTCTAATTTAGGCAGAAGGCAAAATTTTTATAGGAATGGATTAATCAATTACGTAAGTGATTCTCAACTATTTCTTTTTTATCTATGAACCCTTTTGATGTCTATTTTGTTCAGGGTGAGGTGAGGGAACCTTCATAGCCATTCGATGTCGAAAACCTATTATATTTTAATGATTAAATGTTATAAGGAATTCTATAAAAAAAATTGTTAAAATATTTTTTTTGCCTGGTGTTGTAAAATTTATGTGCAGTTAACCAGTTTATTGCGCATAAATTTTAACAACAAAGGACCCCCGAAGGGCCATACGAACCCCGGTTGAGAACTCGTGGATTACATCGACTCCAGTACTTCACTAGCACTTTATTTTATCGATCTCCAAAAAGATGAGAAGAAAGGTGGATATGGGAGTGATTTGAACTCAGAGCTTATGGAGCTGAAATGTAAAAATACCATAAAATAGTTTGCCGGACGCCCTAACGATTCTGCCAGTCCACCCACGCCCTCTTCAACTGAATCAACGAGAGAGTTTCAATGTAGTCGCACACTATGCTAGAAGTAGCAGCAAAATACCCCTCCCAAATCACTCATTACTATCCTCAAAAGAAGAAAGTGAAAGCATATGCTTAGTGGTTAGGGTGTTGAACTCATGATCGTAAGATTGTGGTTTCGGTTCCTGGGCCGGGCAACGCATTATATTCTTGAGCAAAACACTTCATTTCGTGTTGCTCCAGTCCACTCAGCTGGCAAAAAGGCGTAATCTTGCGACGGACTGGTGACCCAGGAAGGGATATATACACCAGAGCGACCAGAACACCGGCCCTATGCTCCTTACGGAGTAACGTGGACTAATCTTTCTTTAATAGAAAGTAAGAACAAGAAATGAAGAGCCGTCACTAGCAAGCGAGCAGGGCCTGATAGCATGTACCATGCGTTCGCTAATTGTTTTTAGATCCCTATGTTAATCCATAGAAATTCCCTTGACATCGAGGATACGATAGCTTGTTGGAGAGAGAATGTTGCAGCTATATTCACATACTGCTTGTTACTCATCTTATTGCAGAGTTGACTGGACAACATGAAATGAACTGTCTAACTTAAAGACAGCCCGCCGCCTGGACAAGGCGTCGAACCCACGACTTTATGGTTGTGAGCCCAACACGCTAACCACTAGGCTGCTATCTTCCTCATTTTTAGGGTGTTCGATACATTGCATAATGTAATCCTAGATAATGAACGATTGTGGCTGGAATGGTTTTGATTGTAAGGTCTGCTTATTCTCGGCTCGGCTGAGCTAAACTAGTTCCTAAGCAATGTATATGTGTGTGTGTGTGTGTGAAAGACAGAGAGAGAGAGAGAGAGA
>NC_068993.1:50712549-50713269 GCF_001194135.2 Octopus bimaculoides
TGAAGAAAGACTGAGGTAGCAAGAGAGAGACAGAGGGAGAGAGAGTGGAAGGGAGAATGTAAAAGAGGGGGGGGTGAGAGGGAGAATGTTTTAAAGCTTGTCACATGCTACAAGGAGAGACGTTTCGTGAATTTTGCCATGCACTTCTATAAACACATACTGCACGCACACATGCATCCAGGCATGCAGAGGGAGGGAGAGAGAGAGAGAGAGAGAGAGAGAGAGAGAGATTGATAGACAGAAACACAGAGAGAGTATAAGAGAGGCTTGGTTAGAAAATGTTACCATGTACTGGCGGTAAAATCATGTTAGGAAGAGTTTGAGAGAGGAAAAGAACGAGAAGAGATTAAAGATAGAATGATAGAGTGAAAGAGAGACATTTGGTAAAGTACTTTTAGAGTACTTGTAGAGTACATGCTACAGAGAGTGAGTGAGAGAGAGAGAGAGAGATGTGTTTTAAAGCTTGCCTTATATTTGAATGAAAGAGAGAAAGAGAAAGACAGAGAGAGAGAGAAAGAGAAAGAAAGAAAAGGAGAGAAAGCGAAAGACAGAGAGAGAAAGAGAAAGATAGAGATAGAGAGAAAGAGAAAGAGAGAGAGAGAGAAAGAGAGAGAGAAAGAGAGAGAGACAAAGAGAAAGAGAGAGAAATAGGAACAGAGAGGAATGAGAAGAGAGAAAGAGAGAGAATTGGAAGAGAGAGAGAGAGAGAGAGAGAGAGAC
>NC_068993.1:50713279-50714516 GCF_001194135.2 Octopus bimaculoides
AAGAAATGTGAATTAAAGCTTGCCTTATATTTGAATGAAAGAGAGAAAGAGAGAGAGAGAAAGGGAAGAAAGACAGAGAAAGAGAGAGAGAGAGAGAAATAGGAAATGACAGAAATAAGAAGAGAGAAAGAGAGAGAATTGGAAGAGAGAGAGAGAGAGAGAGAGAGAGACGCTTGATAAATTCTACCAAGTACTTAGACTCGTACTACAAAGAATGAGGGAGAAAGAGAGATGGAGAAAGTAGAGAGTGAATGAACAGGAAAGAGAGGGATAAAGAGAGAGAGAGAGAGAGAGAGAGAGAGAGAGAGAGAGAGAGAGAGAGAGAGAGAGAGAGAGAGAAAGACAGAGGCAGACTGCGGGCGAGAAGTGGGGGGAAGAGGGAAAACGGGGGAGAGAGAGAGTGAAACTTGTCTGATAAATTTTACCAGGTAGTTTGCTTTTAAATGCGGGGAATTGCTGATTCGCAATGTTAGTAGTAGTAGCAGTAGTAGTAGCAGCAGCAGCAGCAGCAGTAGTAGTAGTAATAGTAGTAGTAGTAGTTGTTGTTCTCTCTCTTGCGAGTAGTTGTAGTTAGCGAAGGTGGCACTGAGGGTGTGGCGCTGAAGTCGACATTCTATTGTTAATAGTGGTTGCCCTCACCCCTGAAGGTGCAGGCGTTGGCACTGCTGTGTTTTTAACCCCAGGCCAACCCCGATTGATCAGGGGTAGTGTCGGACAGTCTAGCCTCGGCCATCCTATGTTTTTAGGGATTTGCCTAGAACACTAGCATTCAGTAGATCGCTCCACCATTTTAAGAATGTAGGTGTGCGGGCTGAAGAGAATTTGAATGCTATTTCTTGCATATCGGTCGACCACATAGGGTTTTCTATGTCAGCTCGTGTGGATGTCGTTCTTGTTGTTAGTGGTGGTCATGGTTGTGTGATGGGTTGCTGGCGATGATGTTTTTATCGTCGTTGCTTAGTGTCTGTGGTGATGATGGTGATGTTGCTGTTGTTGATGATGATGATTGGGACTACGACGCCAGCGATTATGATGACGACGATGATGGCAATGACGATGACAACGATGACGACGACAGCGACGACGACGACGATGACGACGGCGATGACGACGGCGATGACGACAATGATCACGACGATGACAGGGATGATGATGATGATGATGATGATTGTGACTACCACCCCAACAATTATGATGACGATGTTACTGACTGACTTTTTTCTCACATATATATATA
>NC_068993.1:50715561-50719745 GCF_001194135.2 Octopus bimaculoides
ATATATATCTGTTTGCATACACACACACAAACACACACACACACGCATATATATAAACATATAGTATAGCCGCAGTCTACTGACTAAAACAAGTAAAAGTAAAAGATATATATATATATATATGTGTGTGTGTGTGTGTACATGTACATATATATGTATGTATATATGTATATGTGTGTGTGTGTGTGAGTGAGCGTATGTGTGCTTGCATGTATATGTATGTATATAGAAATGCAGTACATTTTATATGCACATAATTACATTAAATTTACATACGTAGATGCTTACATGCACACACATATCTACATAACACACATACATATATATATTTACATCGTGTGTGTGTGTGTGTGTGTGCATGCGCGCGCGCGTATATTTATCGTAAAAAGGTTAAAGAACTATAAAAAGAAAAGTTTATTAATACTGCAATCTCAATTCAAATATCTTCGCACTTTGTATTCGAATAAAATAAAATAAAATAAAATAAAGTAAAATGAAAATAAAATGAAAATAAAATGAATATAAAATAATATAAAAGAAAGAAATTCGCAAAAACGGGAAAGGAAAGACAAAAGCAATCACAATAATTTAGCGAAAGACAAAAAAAAAAGATCACACAAAGACAAAGCAGAAAAAAATATATAATAATAATAATAATAATAATAATAATAATAATAATAATAATAATAATAATAATAATAATAATAATAAAACGAAAACAGCAAGAATAAAAAAATGGAAAGAAAACGAATAAATAAATGAACGAATTTATCAATTAGTGTTGAAATGTCTTGGAATAAGATAGAATCTTTTGGAAGAGTCATTCCACCTGTTTGTTACCTTCTTTGACACTATTTAAAATTTACTGGAAAAAGAAAAAAAAAATTGTTGCTTTTTGTTGGTTTATGTCGTGTTTTGTTGTTGTTCGTCTTGAATATTTTTGTGTATTTATTGTTGTTTTATGCAGATTTTTTTCTTCTCATTCTGTCTTTTATTTTTTGTCTTTCTGCCAATTGTCTGCTACTCTAGAAAGTTCTTTCGAGATTTCGGAGAAAGATTATATTATTATTTTTTTTTTTCGCATGTAGACTTGGTTGCATACATATGGACGTTATACATACGCGAATACATAAGGAAAAAGATACACATATACTTACACACAACGTTCATATATATACAGTAACAACACACATACACACTCATACACACACACACACACACACACACATATATATACATAAAACATACATACATACACACGCACATATATGCAAAGAGATAGACTCATGTATGTACACAAAGCATACACACATGCACAGTGAGAACACATTCATACACATATTAATACAACATGCATACGCAAACACGCAACACGTATTCACACACATGCACTTACATACACACAGAGAGTTACGCACACACAAACACACGCATACATGCATATGCAGATATACGGTACGATCAAGCCACATACACAAACGCAAGGGAGACATTTATGCACACACACAGACACAGACACACACACCATGTATATATAAACACACATACGGTATAATCACAGACATGTATGTACAAACGCACATTACACACAAAAATACAAACACACATTTGTAATATGTATACGCAGATATCCGCATACACATGCGAGCAAACGCACATAAACTTGGATAGACATATATAGCCACACACACAAATATATATATATATATATACATCAAGAGACACACATGCACCTACAAACTGCTATTTAAAACTATTTCGAAATCAAGAAAAGAAATTAAGTCAAATTTCACAGATTATTTTTATAAAATCTTATTTTCATGTCTTTTTTTTTTACTGTCTTTTTTAAAAAAGTAGATTTATATATCAGAAATTACCATCCATCCATCCATTCTTTCTTTCTTTCTTTCTTTCTTTCTTTCTCTTTCCGATTTTCACACTCATTTCATTGTCTTGGTCTTTCGTTCTCTTGTCATATTTTCACTCTCTCAGTCTCTCTGTTTTTCTCACGCCTCCCTCATCCCATATCTATCTGTCTGTCTGTCTCTCTCTCTCTGTCTATCTATCTATCTATCTATCTATCTATCTACTTGATGTACATGTGCATACATACATATTTATAAGATCGTTGATGTCTCTTTTCACCTGATACATACACTCACACATATACACATACGTATATGCATTGATATAGGCATCTAAGTGCGTGTATACATATTTATACACACACACACACACAGACACATACATATTTATAATATGTACGTATGTATTTGTCTATCTTTCTAGTTCTACACACATAAGCAAACGTACACAAATAAGCAACAAATAAATGAATAAATAAATATACATGTACATAGATATTCCCATGTGTATACACACATACATACATGCACACATACACATATATATATGCTCACACACACATATATATGTACACATACGTACACATAAATGTTTTACCACCAAGGAATCTTCATCCGGTTGACATTCACTGGAGACCAGCATCACGGTAGGATGTGCAATTTCTCTTCTCTACTTCATGATCAATACGGAGTTGATCTTAAGGAAAGATGCAAGAATCGACAGGGTAGCAATGAATCTCGGAAGACACTCAGCAATGCCATCATTCTGTAATTTTACGGATGGGATTACTGTTATGCCCAAGCGCTTGGCTTAGTGGTGAGGGTGCTGGATTCATGATCGTAAGAGTTTGGTTTCGGTTCCTGGACCGGGCAACGCGTTGTGTTCTTGAGCAAAACACTTCATTTGCACGTTGCTCCAGTTCACTCAGCTGGTAAAAGTGAGTAATTCTGCGACGGACTGGCGTCCTGTCCAGGTGGGGAATATACACGCCATGAAACCGGGAAACCGACCCTTATGAGTCAGTATGACTCGAGAAGGATCCTTTATCTCCAATTTTTTATTAGTCATATTGAAAGAAAGCCAAGATGCAACAACAGTGTTGTTGGGTGAACTATATCAGTAATATCGACTGTATACCACGGCCATTGAAAAGTCACGAAATATATCTTATTAAAACGGGGTAGGTTTAAGGTGGCGAGGGGGCAAAATCGTTACCCCACTGGACAAAATTCTTAATGGCCTTTCTTCTGCATTCACGTTCTGAGTTCAAATATAACCAGAGTCGACTTTGCCTTTCATCTTTTCGGGGTCGATCAAATAAGCGGTAAACGGACAATTCGTCGACAGACAATTGGCCGACAGACAATTGGCCGACAGACAACTTACAGACAAGACAACTGTGTGGCATGGTGCAGAGTCCTGTTGCAGACATAGGGTATTCCAGCAGCCACCCTCTTGACCCAGCCTCCAGGCTGTGTGGGAATTGTTTGTCGGCGAATCGTCTGCACACGAAAATAAGTACCGGTCGAGTACATGGGTCGATGTAATCGACTTACGCCACCTCCCCCGAAATTGCGGGTCCCATGCCAACATTTGAAGCCAGATACAGTGTAAGGTAGTATCTTCCAATCGATCAGGGAAAAGTAATTTTTGCTGCATCCTTACATATAAAATGCAAATTATGTACATAATTCCTCATATCTCATATATATATATATATATATATATATATATACACGCCGGGATTCTTTCAGTTTACGGCTACCAAATCTATTCGCAAAGTTTTGGTCGGCTCGTGGCTATAGTAGACGACACTTGCCCAAGGTGCCACGCAGTAGAACTGAACCCAGATCCACATAGTTGGGAAGCCAGCTTTTTACCACACAGCCACGCCTGCGCCTCTATGTATATATTTTGTCCACACATATGTGTGTATTACATGCCAATGTCTGTGTGTATATACTAGATTGTATGTGTACAGGTGTGTGCGCATGCGTCATTTTGTTATGAGTTGGGTTACTGTTTGTTTAGTTTTGCGTCTATTGTTTTATTTTCTTTAGCTTTTATTTTTCTTTTATTTTCTACTTATTTAATTCTTTCTTTTTATAAATTACGTTTTATTGTTTACTCAGCGGAAGTTTTATTATTGATATTACTCTTGTTGCCATCATCGTCAATGTCGCCATCATCATCATCATCATCATCATCATCATCATCATCGTCATCATCATCATCATCATCATCGTCATCGTCATCATCATCATCATCATCGTCGTCGTCATCATCATCATCATCATCGTCATCGTCATCATCATCAT
>NC_068993.1:50723665-50725088 GCF_001194135.2 Octopus bimaculoides
CATAGACCCTTGAAAGACGAAGGACAGTGTCAACCTCCGTGGGATTTGAACTCAGAACATAAAGACCAGCGAAACGCCGCTCGGCATTTTGCCTAGTATGGAAATGATTCTGTCCGTTCGTCGCGTAACCTGCACCTATAGATTGAATATATTTTCTTTCTTGTTTCTTTTAATTATATATTCTACCTTCTTTTGTGTATTTATATATACAATTTTTTATAATTTTTTTATACTGTGTATAAGCGCAGGTGTGGCTGTGTGGGAAGAAGCTTGCTTCCCAACCACATGCTTCCGGATTCAGTCCCACTGCCGACCAAAGCCTTGTGAGTAGATTTGGTAGACGGAAACTGAAAGAAGCCCCTCGTATCTATCTATCTATCTATCTATCTATCTATCTATCTATCTATCTATCTATCTATACATACATATGTGTGTGTGTGTGTTTGTCCCCCCACCTTCGTTTGACAACCGATGTTGGTATGTTTATGTCTCCATAACTTAGCGGTTCGGCAAAAACAGACCGATAGAATAAACTCTAGGCTTACAAAGAATAAGTGCTGAGGTCGATTTGTTCGACTAAAAACCTTCAAGGCGATGCTCCAGCGCGGCCGCAGTCAAACGACTGAACCAGATAAAAAGATGAAAGAATAGAAGAATCTATGTAACGGAGCCGGGTGATAAGAAGGGTGGGGGTGAGTCACCCCATCTTCACCCGGCTTAGTCGTGAAAAGGGGTATCGCTCGCAACCCACGTCCTTATAGATCACTTACGTTGCTGACCTTTTTGACATAATTAAATCTCATTAGTGGCAACCGGGTATGTTTATGTGTGTATCTGCGTGTGTGTGAAAATATTCATCTATGTATGTTTATGTATATGTATATATAAGAATGTAAGTGTGCGCGTGCGAAAACATACGTAGGAGCACGTTTCTATGAATATGTATGTGTGCGTTTGTGCATTTGTGTGAGTATATGTATCTTTCTGTAAAATAGTATGGGGTTTATGTATGGTTCTGTTTCTACGTGTGTGAATATATATGTGTCCATGTGTGTATACGAGTGAGTGTGTGAATGCGTACGTGTATGTGTATGTGATTTTCACTACTGTCGTGTTTGTTTGTTTTTGTATTTTTTTCCCTTGTCCCCTTAATACGAGATCAAGAAGTAGTTTCTCACGCCTTATCCCCTTGGGTTTCTTATCAGTCTCGTGGTCGTGTCCTGAGATTGAACCAGGTAAATACGCACACATACACTTACATAAAGATACGTGCGTGCACAAACGCACATATATGTGTGTTACTCTGTATTTATGTATGTTTATACATACATACATTTAGTTATATATGTATATACATACATACATACATATATATGTATATATATATATATATATATATATATATATATATATATATATATAT
>NC_068993.1:50728030-50729911 GCF_001194135.2 Octopus bimaculoides
GCTCTACGTATATTTGGAGTCTGGGCATACACGCACACACACACACACACACGCACGCACATAAACGGTGAGTTGTTAGAAGAGGTGAGTGTTTTTAAGGTATCTGGGATCACGTGACGTCGGATGGCGGGGTTGGCTGGGGAAGTGAGGGAGTTGGGTAAGATGCTGAGAGATAAAAGGTTGAGTATGAAAGCGAAAAGAGGTGTGTATGAAGGCGTGATTGTGCCAACAATGTTATATGGTGCAGAGACGTGGGGGCTGAGAGAGGCGGGAAGGAAGTGACTAGATGTGTGTGAGATGAAATGTTTGAGGGCTATGGTTGGCGTAACATGTATATAGACAGGATGAGGAATGAGGATGTGTGAAGGTGAGCATAAATGAGAGAAAAACTAACAACCAAAATGATAGATGTGGTTTGGCCACATGGAGGGGATGGATGAAGAGTGGATGGTAAGGAGGGTGACAAAGGCAGAAGTGGTGGGCAATAGAACCAGAGGCAGACCTCAGTTTATGTAGGTGGATGGAGTGAGACGTTGGAGTGAGAGAGAGACAAGAGAGTTTATAAATGATAGAAAAGCTTGGAGAGTGTTTGTGGATGGATGAGTGAATTTGATGTTGCTCAAAGGGGTACGGAACCAGCATGATGCGGCGGGGGTAAACTAGCATAGGCTGTCGGGTCCCAGTGCTGATATTGGGGGTTGCGTTCTAAGCTTTGATCCGATCATAGGACAAGGCTCACCTCTTTGAGCTGGGAAATGAATGGAATGCCTGGTGTGTGTCTTGTTGTGGCTACCCCCTCCTAAAAAAAATGGGGAATAGGCCTGGGGATATGATGATATGTATACGACAGGCTTCTTTTAGTTTCCGTCTACCAAATCCGCTCACAAGGCTTTGGTCGGCTCTAAGCTATAGAAGAAAACTTTCGCTCAAGGTGCCACGCGGTGGGACTGAACCCGGAACTATGTGTTTGGGAAGTATATATATATATAAATAACTGAATTGTGAGAAGCTCACAAGCGTGCCCCCAATAAACGTGTGTATTCCGTTATTTTAGTTATTCAGATTAACCCTGGGATGTATTTAAATAAATAGATGAATATATGTCTTGCAAACGAGCATTATAAGAAATCATTTCCAACTTATCCACGCACACTATTATGATATTATATTGATCATATTCTATACAAGCTGCCCGCGAGTGTTTCTTATATGCAAATGCATGGAAGTAGTGCATATTAATTACATCATTTCTTAAATAAATAACTCTAATCCGATTTCTCTCAGTGTCAAATGAACAGGACTACAAAATCTTCATAAGACACCAATAACGTGACCAAACTAGTTGAGCTGTTCTCGGCTTCGCCTTGTGTATGGAGCTTAGCCTTTGAACAACAGTTTTCGGTTACATGACGTTGTTGATTTTATATTTGTGAAACGTACGCATTTATGAGGATTGGGATGTTATAGATTAACTTCACCTCATTCGCATATATATATATATATATATATACATATACATATATATATGTATGTATGTAACATATGGTATAATTATAAACAGGGCAAATTTTAACCATTTCTCAGTAGACTGAAAAAAAGATGAATGGCAGACTTAACCACTTTTTCGAACCTTATAAGGGTCTCATCAGAGGCATCTGCATCATTCTGGCTGTCTCCAGAGAAATAAGTAGCCAAACTGTTTATATAATCAACACATGCAGCAGCTACTCTGTGAAGGAGTCCCTAATTTGCATACCGAAAGTGCTTAACACTATAAATACCAGCGGCCTGTCAACGAGAATCTTAGTCCACAGAGTATCAAGGTATGGTATAATAAGTATGTAACACACACACACACACACACACACACACATATACATC
>NC_068993.1:50730216-50730632 GCF_001194135.2 Octopus bimaculoides
TATATATATATATATATATATATATACGTATTTATGTTTATATTTATGGTTATATGTGCGTGTATATATGTATGTATGCACGTATAATGCGTACTTGTATTACTCTACATTTCCAAATTTAAATTTTAATTATAAATTTCTTTCTGTCTACCACTTACCTATGCATAATTATATAATTATAGTTAAGTGGACTATGTGTGTATGTGTGTGAGTGTATACACGTGTGTAACATGTGTTTGTGTGTATGTATGCGTATGTTTGTATGTGCGTGCGTGTGCATGTGTTTATATATATAAAGAGAATATTGTACAACGCACATGCACGTACCGCTTAATATATATGCATATTTATATTTGTGTGTGCATGTATGCATGTATGTATGCACTATATATATATATATAAGTATATATATATAT
>NC_068993.1:50732498-50734547 GCF_001194135.2 Octopus bimaculoides
ATACATATATATACATATATATATATATGCATGTGTATATATATATATATATATATGTATATATATATATATGTATATATATATGTATATATATATGTACATATATATACACATATATATGTATGTATATATATATATATATATACACATGTACCTACCGGTCTGCCTATCTGTTCCTTATCTATCTATCTATCTATCTATATGTACACATAGACAGACAAACAGACAGACAGACACACAAACACACGCACACACACGTCAATCAGTAAATTGACGGATAAGGAATAAATAGATAGCTCGGTTGATAGATGGACAGGCAGATGCCACACAGACAAACGGTGAGTTAAGAGAGATGTGGGTGATGAAGGGATGCGAACAGAATCTAAAGGGTAGACAAACGGGTAGATGCACAGATGAAAGACATGACGGACGGGTAAGAGAAACGTAGTTTCCTTTGAAGGTAACTGACTATGTCAATAGACAGGTAGAATGTAGACAGGTACTCAAACCCTCATGAGTGTGTCCATCTATACTCATATGCGAACGGAACCTGACAGATATTATATGTCAATGATATACATACATACATGCATACATGCATACATACGTACATGAATACATGCATACAAACATATATACATACATACCTACACACACAGTATAATACATACGTATGATACATACATATGCACACACAGACATATTCTTTTATGCGTTTCAACCCTAAGATTGTGGCCATGCTGGAGCAGATTATGATACGATGTTTGTTGTGTATGTGTGTGTGTGTGTTTGACTTTGTGTATGTGTCTGTTTGTGTGTGTTAGTGGGTATGTATGCGTGTGTGTCTAAATTTTTATATTATTATTTATAAATAGGAGAAATAGAACTCATTCCATTAGTATATATAATTTGTTTATTTTAGATGGAAGTAAGTTACAGAAGTAACTCAAGGGTTGTGAGTTCCGTGCATTTCCCTTGGTAAGCTCTTTGATATGTGCTATGTATGAAACTCTCAAACTGTGGAACGCCTAAAACATTCTGTCACTTCGGGAACATTCTGTCGATGAAAAAGAGAAGGCAAAACAAATAAATAAATAAAATAACAAGAAGAGGGCTTGTTTATAGAATATCAAGGTAGACTAACTTACGCAAGTTTCATTAACAATGAATGGTTATTAGTGTTATATCAGGTAACTAAAATAACGAAATTGCATAGTTAAATCTTCAGAGATTCGAATCTTTCGGTGCAATGTCGTATTAATTATTGGATTAGTGACAATGTTGCCAAATGCATATATATATGTGTGTGTGTGTGCGTGTGTGTATTCATGTGAGTGAGTATCCTTATGCATGCACGCGCGCATACACACACTCACACATACATATGCTGTGTAGTTCATTATCCTGAAACGAATAAATGCAGCTTGGACATTATCGCGCAACTGTAGTACCAGACAATCACGCATAGCAACGTTTTCGATAATCGAATAGGCTTACATGGCCGAATGATAAGCTTTGATAGTCAGTGATGAAATTTTAATGAGCAGGCGGATTTCGAACTCACGATAGAAGCCGGTGTTGATAGTTCAAAGCTGTTGGTATGGCAGTATAACAATTCCTCTTGACGGAAGTCATAGATAGGTAGAGAGTTAGATAGATAAACAAATGGATAGATAGATAATGGATAGATAGATAGATAGATAGATAGATAGATAGATAGATAGATAGATAGATAGATAGATAGATAATGGATAGATGTATAGATAGATAGATAAATAGATAGATGGATAGATAGATAGATAGATAGATAGATAGATAGATAGATAGATAGATAGATAGATAGATAGGTGGATAGATGAATAACTAGATGAATAGATAGGCTTCTTTATTAGCCACACAGGGCTCAACACAGAGGGGACAAAATACAAATGTAGAGTTTTTCTTTTCGAGGGGGTCGAAAACAAAGCAGAAAAAAAAACAAAAGTGGGGACAACGATGAAAAAAAACATCGCAAAACGTTTGGGGTATTTACAAAAAATACGAAATAAT
>NC_068993.1:50738663-50742794 GCF_001194135.2 Octopus bimaculoides
TATATATATATATATATACATGTGTGTGTGTGTGTTTGTGTGTATATAAGGATGCATCACATTTTAAAATGGAAAAGCAATGGCCTATCCCATTATTGTGTGTGCTTCTGATGTTGTTGATATTAAAATCTATAAATTACATCACTTGTGTTTTGACTCTGGCTTTCTGGACATTAACCAGACCAGACCATATGTATATTAAGTATGTACGCGTATATATATATACATTTATGTATGTATGTATGTATGAATATATATAATATATATGTACATGGATAAATGCATAAATAATATATATATAGCACATACAAATATGAAGATGTATATGTGATTGTATTTTCTTATGTATATATGTATAAACGTGTCTAAATATACGTAGGGTGTACATTCAAAGGCGCGTGTGTGTGTATATATGTGTGTCTGTGTGTGTGTATATATGTGTGTCTGTGTGTCTCTGTGTGCATCTCATTGATTAGATGATAAACTAGCAAAGCGGAAAGAACAAATGTCCAGTTAAGAAGCAGGACAAAATGCCTGTCCTTTTACTTCACCGGACAATGAAACTTAATTAACCCAAGACGACAGCGTAGAGAAAAACAGACAGAGAGGACAGACCAAGCACACTCCTGTATACATGCCTCCATACCTACGTGTGTGGGTGTTTAGGTGTGTATGAGTGTGTGTCTATGTGCGTGTGCGTCTATGTGCATGTATGTGTGTGTATTTTGTCTTACGTTTGTTCCTGCATGTGTATATAAATGTACGCTGATGGACATAAGCACACGTTTATGTACAATTAGTTTATATACACATATACATACATACATATATACATACACGTAACCATACATACATATACACACACACACACATATATATATATATATACATACATACATACATACATATATATATATATATATGCAGACACATGCACACTCACATGTATGTATTTATGTATAATTTGCGTGTCTGAGAGAATATGCTGACATATCTATAAATGCTTGCACATATTTATAGCCACTCATACATACTGGCACACACACACACACACACACACACACCAGATATATGTACGGTTGTGTCGTGTTGTAGGCAGACATTAATATACGCATGTACATATTTTTTCCTCATATATTTTGTATGTGAGTGCTGTGTGAGTGGACGTAGTTAGCAGATAGAAACCTACCACAACAGCAACCAGAACAACAACAACAAAAACAACAACAACAACAACAACTACTACTATTACTACTACTACTACTACTACTACTACTACTACTACAATGTCTCTGCGTATAATATTGTCTGTGAATTCAAAGTTTCGCAGTCCTCAATGAAATCCCGATACCGCAGTCTCTCTGTTTCTATAAGAAATCTCTAGACGTTTGGCCTTGTGTAAGATTTTATATTTTACTTTATTTATTTTTTTACTGCTACTTTTAGTGGTTTCAGCCAGGGACTATGGCTTAGCTAGGACACCACCATTAATGTGATTTCCAGTTTATTCCAGACTCCCTTGGCTCACTCCCCGGATTCGGTTATGATGGAACAATGTGCTGGACAAAGTTGTCCTTTCTTTTGGCATTTCTTGCTGTGATGTGAGTTCATTTGGTATCTCAGATATAAATTGGCTTAAATGCTCTCCGAACACTTTCATACCTACTTCTCTTAGATCTCTGAAGCTACGAAGCTACTACTTTGCCCAAAGTAGTTGTATGCTGTCAACTTAATGTGACAGTCCCATGAAGGGAATAATACTACTGTTGTTTAGACCTAGGAAGCGGCACCGCTTCCTGTCTATTTCCCGGCGTGTCAACGATTCTTATTTCTTTATTGCCCACAAGGGGCTAAACATAGAGGAGACAAACAAGGACAGACAAAGGGGTTAAGTCGATTACATCGACCCCAGTGCGTAACTGGTACTTAATTTATCGATCCCGAAAGGATGAAAGGCAAAGTCGACCTCGGCGGAATTTGAACTCAGAGCGTAACGGCAGACGAAATACCGCTAAGCATTTCGCCCGGCGCATTAACGTTTCTGCCAGCTCACCCCATCATCAGAATGTTAGATATTGGTTTCAAATTTTGACACAAGGCCAGCAATTTCGGAGGGAGGGTGTAAGGCGATTACACCAACCCTAATGCTCAACTAGCTCTTATTTTATCGACCCCGAAAGGATGAAAGGCAAAGTCTACCTCGGCTAAATTTGAACTCGGAACGTAAAGACGGACGAAATGCCGCTAAGCCTTCCACCCCGCGTGCTAACGACTCTGCCAGCTCGCCGCTTTAGTGTGATGTTAAATATTAATATGAAGTAACACGTGAGGATCTTCTTTGTCTGGTGTGTCATCTTAGATATATATTCACTATCATGCTTACAGTCACATAGTTCTTATCACTCTGACGCTAACAGTCACATAGCTCTAATCTTTGTCATGTTCTACAGTCACACAGGTCTAATCCCTGCCATGTTTACAGTTACATTGCTCTGGCTTCTTTTACGATCACGCAGCTCTAATCATCGTCGTCGTCGTCGTCTTCATCCCCACATCAGCACCAACATCATCATCATCGTCGTCGTCATCGTCATCATCATCATCGTCATCGTTGTCGTTGTCATCATCATCTACAGAACCTCTTCCACTACAGCATCAGCACCACCACCACCATCATCATCATCATCACCATCATCGACGTCGTCGTTGTCGTCATCATCCCCACAACCTCTTCAACCACAGCACCACCACCACCACCATCATCATCATCAGCAGCACCACCACCATCATCATCATCAGCACCACCACCACCACCATCATCATCATCATCATCATCGTCGTCATCGTCTTTGTCGTCGTCGTCATCATCATCCCCACAACTCTCACCGCAGCATCAACACCAACATTATCCTCATCATCACCGTCGTCGTCATCATCATCGTCATCATCGTCATCATCAGTATCTTCATCACCGACATCAACATCATCACCGCCGTTATCATTCTCGTCGTCAGTATCATAATCATCATTAACACCACCACCACCACCACCACCACCATCACCATAGCGTGTGCACGGCTGGATGTGTACATGCATGGGCGCATGTACGTGCGTGTACATGCGAACGTGTGTGAATCTATACGTGTGTGAATCTATACGTGTGTGAATCTATACGTGTGTCTCATTAGCACGGGTTGGCAAGATCGATAATTCCTCGTCTTTGCAAGTGTCACCGTTTCTGTCTCTGTCTCTATTCCTGGATCGCTTCCTCTAAGACTTTTGATTTCGCCAAGATATAATGACACCCCACCTCGCTGCCGTCTCCGCTCTTCTTCCACGCTTACCACTACTCCATTTTCTTATCAATCATCACTTTATGAAATGTCTTACCTACGTCACTTCAACAATTCTCGATGTGTATATTGCAGTTATTTGTACTTATGGCAGTTATGACGCGTACCTATATGTCTGTGTGAAAGTGTGTGCGTGTATAGTGTACGTATGTGTGTGTGTATGGTGTGTGTTTGTATGTGTTTGTGTTTATGCATAAGTGTGTGTATATTGTGTTTGTGTGTGTGTGTACGCATGTATGTATGGTGTGTGTTGGTATCTCTTTGCGTGTGTTTGTCTGTATGTATGTGCGTGTATGTGTGGTGTGTGTTGGTATGTGTTTGTGTGTGTTTGTATGTGTTTGTTTGTGTTTGTATGTGTTGGTGTGTATGTGTGCATGGTGTGTGTCTGTATGTGTGTGCGCGTGTATGTGTATGGTGTGTGTTGGTATGCGGTTTGTTTGTGTTTGTATGTGTTTATATGTGTGTATGGCGTGTGTTTATATGTGTTTGTGTATATGCGTGTATGGTGTGTGTTTGTGTTTGTGTGTGTGTGGTGTGTGCGTTTGTGTTTGTATAGTGTGTGTATGTGTCTGGTGTGTGTTTGTGTGTGCTTGTATGTGTTTGTATGTGTATGTAAAGGATATAATGTGTGCGTGTGTGTGTGCAGTTCGCGTATATGAAACAAGTGCAAGTAGATGTGTGTGGAAGCATGTTTGTGTATGTGTGAGTGGACCTGTAGCTACATAACAAGAATCAACAGCACCACTACCATTATCAAACACCAGCACCGTCACCGCTG
>NC_068993.1:50743066-50743898 GCF_001194135.2 Octopus bimaculoides
AGTATTACCACTAGTACCCCCACCGCCACCGTTATTACTAGCACCACCACCACCACCACCGCCGCCGCCACCACCACCACCACCACCAAAACCACCACTACCGCCGCCGCCATAACTTATATCTGCCAATATGTCGGTCTCTGGATATTTGTGTACATAAGTCTTTTACAATTACAGTATGCACTTATACGTACTAGCGTCTTTATTTGTACACACACACACACATATTTGTGTGTCCGACTATGCGTGCGTGTGGCTGTATGTGTTTATGCCTCAGTCGAAGCGTGCGCATATCAGTGAAATGACAACGTCGGCAACAACAGCAACATCAAGTAAAACAACTGCAACAGCTACCACGCCATCTTGCAATCATTGTATCATTGTAGTTAAACATATTCATATCTCAATAAGTTGTCAAGTATGTTATATCTACCTTCAGGTGAATGACAGATATAGTGAGTACAGTTCAGAGCGAGCTTTTCAGACAAACATACATATATCTATATCTATCAGTCGATCAATCTATTTATCTATCTGTAGATAGGTATATGTGTTTTCATGCGTATTATATCTATCTATGTATCTATCTATCTATCTATTTATCTATCTATGTCTGTCTATCTATCAATATATATGTGTGTGTGTGTGTGTGTGTGTGTGTGTGTGTATGTGTGTGTGTGAGTGTATGCATGTATAAATATTCATTAATACGTGTATATGTGTGTGTGTATGCATGTTCGTATGTATATATACACACACATACATATATAATATACATATACATACATACATATATATATATATACACAATATACGTATATATATATATATA
>NC_068993.1:50744924-50749268 GCF_001194135.2 Octopus bimaculoides
AATCCGACCGCCATCACCACCACCATCAATACCGCTACTCCAACCCCACCACCACCATCAATACGGCCACTCTACCTCCACCACCGTCACCACCACCACCACCACCATCAACACGGCCACTACATCCCCGCCATCACTCATCAATACGGTCACTCCTTCCCCACCATCACCGCCACCATCACCACCACCACCACCATCATCGTCGTCACTATTATTACAACCGTCACCACCGTCACAGAACATCGCTACCACCACCACCACCACCAAGAACACCATATCACTGCTACCTCCAACACAAACACCATCACTACTGCCGCCGTCACCACCTCGATGTCGATTTTGCCTTTCATTCCTTTCGGGGTCGATTAAATAAGTACCAGTTACGTACTGAGGTCGATCTAATCGACTGGCTCCCTCCCCATAAAAAATTCGGGCCTTGTGCCTAGAGTACAAAAGAATACATTCTGAGTTCAAATTTCCGCCGGGTCGATAAAATAAGTACTAATTGAGTGCTGGGGTCAGTGTAATCGACTTATCTCCTCACCCGGAATTGCTAGTCTTGTGCTTAGAGTAGGAAGGATTCTTTTACGATAACAGGGCAGCGAACTGGCAGAAATATTAGAAAGTCAGACAAAATGCCCTGAACTATATATATATTGATAGAAAAAGGTAAGACAACAAAAGAAAGAAAGAGACCTCGATATTATATAAATAGAGGAATTTATCTGTAAATAATATGTGACAATTATTCGGTAGCCATGATAAAACTCCGCCCCGACATCCGAAACTCGAACATATTATTTACAGATATATATATATATGATATAAGGTTGAGGAGGGTATTGGATTTAACCAAACCCCGGAGGATACAGGTAATACCGAGTAAGTGCTGTATACCGATTAGTTTGCCCCAATCGTTGTATGAACAGGATTGGGTATTATAAGTCGTGTATTAGCGTGTGTATATGTAAATATATAAAAACAAAAGGATAAAGAGAGCAAAGGTAAGGTTGAAGAATTTTATGGATAGAGTCTTATAGCTGTTTCTGGGAAGATCCAATACTTCCCTTCATATATATATATATATATATATATATATATATATTGTAGGCGCAGGCGTGATTGTGTGGTAAGAAGCTCGTTTCCCAACCACATGGTTCCGGGGTTCTGTCACGCTGCATGGCACCTTGGGCAAGTATCTTCTACTATTACCGCGAGCCGACCAAAGCCGAGTGAGTGGATTTTAGCAGACGGAAATTGAAAGAATCCCTACGTATATATACATATGTATATGTGTGTGTGTCTGTTTGTCTCCACCACCATCGCTTGACAACCGATGCTGGTGTGTTCACGTCCCCGTAACCAAGCGGTTCAGCAAAAGAGACCGATAGAATAAGTATTAGGTTTACAAAGAATAAGTCCTGAGGGTCGATTTGCTCGACTAAAGGCGGTGCTCCAGCATAGCCGCCGTCAAATGATTGAAGCAAGTAAAAAAGAGTAACGTCACACGTTGAACTTGAGAAAAGTTTTGCATATTTTTACTGTTCCGCTTACAGATTGTATTTGAAGTGAGCGTATTAGCTGGTTGATTTCTCTTCCTGAAAACCAGTGTTTCTAGATTGTCACTTGAGCAATTTACTCGTAAAACCAAGTGCACCAATTATTATTGGTATAAATGTAAATTTATAATCTGATTACAGAGGCTGGAGGTTTTGAAGCAGTTGTGCGTAATTATCCTCTTTCTCTTTGATTTTCGAAGAGACATTCACATCAGAATGACAGCTGACCTCTATGGCGGTGCATACTTTTTCATGTCTGTCCTCTGTGTTTATGTGTGTGTGTATGTTTGTGTTTGTGTGTGTGTGTGTGTGTTTGTGTGTGGGTGTTGCGCGCGTGTGTGCTTGTTTTTGTGTTTGTCTCTCACCGCGCAATAATCGGTATTCCTTTGTTTATATCCCTGTAACATTAGCGGTTAGAGACCGATAGAAAAAAATACTGGGGGACATTTGATCGACAAAGCTCTTTAAGGTGATGCCACAACATAGCCGCAGTTCTATGACTGAAACAAGTAAAAGAATAAAAGAATAAAAAAATAAAGGAATTATTTTATAGTTTTAACACGTTATTCCAAGCACATTGCTTTCATAAAAAATGTCGAAATATTTTTCTAAGCAAGTTTGTGACGTCATTTCCCATGGTCCATTTTTCTGTATCGTAAAAAAAGTTGTTGAGACGATAGATTGGTTATAAACCCACCTTTTAAGATTCTTGGGCAGATTTTTTTTTATTAAAGCATGTAACTTGACTAATACTCCGAAGGTGTGCTAAACCAAGCTAATTAGCTGCGTGATTGTGCTTTTTAAAATTTTTATCTATTTATGTATTTATTTATTTATCTGGTTGTATCATTCCTCTTTACTCTTTTACCTGTTTCAGTCATTTGACTGTGGCCATGCTGGAGCACCGCCTTTAGTCGAGCAAATCGACCCCAGGACTTATTCTTTGGATGCCTAGCACTTATTTTATCGGTCTCTTTTACCGAACCGCTAAGTTACGGGGACGTAAACACACCAGCATCGGTTGTCAAGAGATGTTGGGGGCACAAACACACACACACACACACCAATATATATACATATATATATATATATACACATATATATATACATATATATATATATGTATATATACATATATACGACGGGTTTCTTTCAGTTTCCGTCTACCAAATCCACTCACAAGGCTTTGGTCGGCCTGAGGTTATAGTAGAAGACACTTGCCCATGGTCCCACGCAGTGTGAATGAACCCAGAACCATGTGGTTGGTAAGCAAGCTACTTACCACACAGCCACTCCTGCGCCTATGACCTAGTTTTTGTTTCTGCTTGAGACTTAGGATTTATAAGGCCGGTTACTCAGCGCATAAGTAAACGCGATCACAGCATTACCCCTCAATGCGAAGGAATGAAAAAATAAATATATAAATAATGTGAGTGGAAATTGAACCGGTGCGTGTGTTAATTAATAAGGCGTAAAGACAAAATGACTCTCCGCAGACACTCTAACGATTCTGCCATATGATTTCCAACATTATCGTTGGCTATCAAAAGCATTCTTTTTTAGTTTTAGCACAAGGCAAGCAATTCTGAGGGTATTTGACTGGTTCTGTGTTTTATCGACCCCAGGAGGATGAAAGGTAAAATTGGCGCGGCGGGATTTGGAGTCAAAAACATAAAGTGTCGGAAGCAAAGCTGTTAAACATTTTTGTCCGACGCACTAACAATTCTGCCACATCGCTGCCTTGTGTGATATTAATATCATAAACAATTATAATAGTCACATTAAACCACTTAATGAACAAATCAGTTATTCTGTGTATAAAAGATCTATTCACTATAAATGATTGAATATATATTTATGACTTCATCGATATTTAATTACCAAAATTCTTCAAATGGAAAATGTTTGCTAAGACTGGTTCTATTGCTGATTGTAAAGCTACTAGATTATAATCGAGGTTCTATGAGGTTATGCGGCAAGCTAGAAATAGCAACCAAATCTACTATATATCTATTTCTTTATTGCCCACAGGGGGCTAAACATAGAGGAGACAAACAAGGACAGAAATAGGGGTTAAGTCGATTACATCGACACCAGTGCGTAACTGGTACTTATTTAATCGAGCCCGGAAGGATGAAAGGCAGAATTTGAACTCAGAACGTAAAGGCAGACGGAATACCGTAAAAAAAAAGGAAAAAAAAAAAAAAGATTCATGGAATAATTAATGTAATTTTATATTTATTATTATAGAAAAAAAAACATTGTGGTCATGGTTGGAATATCTTTGATTATAGGTCTACTAAATTAGAACTGGCCTAAATCTAAACAATAACAACAACAACAACAGTTGGAAAGAGAAGAAATATATTCTTTTCTACCCTAGGCACAAGGACCGAAATTTTGGGGGAGAGGGTCAGTCGATTAGCTCAACCTCAGTACACAACTGGTACTTAATTTATCGACCCCGAGAGGATGAAATGCAAAGTCGACCTCGGCGAAATTTGAACTCAGAACGTAAAGACATACCGCTAAGCATTTCACCCGGCGTGCTAACGATTCTGCCAGCTCGCTGAGAAGAAATGTATTAAAAGGACTGACAGTGTTTGCTTTACAAAGGGACTTTGCCTTTCATCCTTTCGAGGTCGATAAATTAAGAATCAGTTGCGTACTGGGGTCGATCTAATAGATTGGCCCCCTCACCAAAAATTTCGGGTTTTGTGCCTTGAGTAGAAAGGATTATTATTATTATTATTATTATTATTATTATTATTATTATTATTATTAT
>NC_068993.1:50749835-50751020 GCF_001194135.2 Octopus bimaculoides
ATATATATATATATATATATATAAATAGATAGATAGATAGATAGATAGATAGATAGATAGATATATGTACGTATGGTGTATGGTCTACTAAATCAAGTACACAGCATACGCTACTAAATTCTCTTAAGCCGTTCTTAGAAGATATAGTTTTGTAATTTAATATTCTTAAAAGTAAAATATATTTTTTTTCTGTGCGTGTGCGTACGTGTGTGTACATGTGTGTGTGTGTAAGTACATGTATTTGTGTCCGTGTCCGTGTGTGTGTGCCAAAATATAGCACTAAAATATGCGTAAATATGTTCCATCTTTTGGTCAGTAATCGACTAGATATCATCACAATTTCGACACCGTCTGACAGAGTAGCTCAAAACTAATGTATGAACAGCATGGAGGTGACATACATATAACCACATACACACGCACTAATAATAATAATAATCCTTTCTACTGAAGGCACAAGGCCTGAAATTTGGAGGGTGAGAGGAGGGGACCAGTCGATTACATCAACCTCCGTGTTTCACTGGTACTTAATTTATCGACCTTGAAAGAATGAAAGACAAAGTTGATATCGGCGGAATTTGAGCTCAGAACATAACGTACGAAATACTACTAAGCGTATCGTCCGGCGTGCTAACGATTCTGCCAGCTCATCACCTTAATAATAATAATAATAATGATGATGCAGTACCAGGCAGTAACTCTCATGGCTTCTGATCTTAACTGATTAGGAGTGTTGTCATGTATATTGTTTTGTGTTGGTATAAAAGATGGTCTACAGTAAATATTCGGCTCAATACCACAGATTTGCTTGTCAGTGTGTGTGGTAAGAAGCTTGCTTCCCAACGACATAGTTCCGGGTTCAGTCCCACTGCGTGACATCTTGCGCAAGTGTCTTCCACGATAGCCTCGGGTCGATCAAAGCCTTGTGGTTGGGTTTGGTAGACGGAAACTGAAAGAAGCCCGTCATATATATATATACAAGAATAAGGGCAGGGAATCGTCAATTAATAATAGAATTAATAATTAACAATTTTGCCAAGTAGTTCAGTATGAAAAAACCTTTATCGGTAAAACCATTTATCATCATAAATATACAGGGATTAGCATTGAGTTGCTTCTCCAACATACTGAAAATTTAGAAATAGCAGTCAAAGAACTACTGATTCTAAACTATATATATATATT
>NC_068993.1:50751843-50756126 GCF_001194135.2 Octopus bimaculoides
TATATATATATATATATATATATATATGTACATTTGTGTGTATGTGTTTGTCCCCACACCGTAGTTTGACAACAGCAGATGTTGGTGCGTTTAGGTCCCCCGTAACTTAGCAAAAAGAGGCCGATAGAATAAGTACTAACCTTACAAAGAATAAGTCATGGGGTAGATTTGTTCGATTAAAGGGGGTGCTCCAGCATGGCAGCGGTCAAATGACTGAAACATGTAAAAGATTAGAAGAATAAAGAGTCCATAGTTACTGCAACCACAAGAGCTTATATAACTACATACCACCCTGTAGCATTCTGTTCCACCACAAATTTCCTGTAGCTATTCTATAGTCATCGTATAGCAACTCTATGACCAACCTCATCTATGAAATTCCATACGAGCGTGTATTATATTAGCCAGTCTATACCTAACCTACACGAGCGCTTAAACAATTACTTACCATCATCTATTAACACAGTGTTCCATCAAAAGTATCTTTAGTTACCTTATAGTCACCCAATAATCATAATATAACTGAACTCAAACGTTTAAATTCCTACAGTAAAACCTCTCCATACGCTGGAGTTATATTTAGCCAGTGTGTAGTTACTGCAATCTACAACAATTCACCAGTTACCATCTATCTATTGGTGTGTAATATTTATTGTCACGTCACCTAACCATTTATCATCGACTCAATAGTTTCTACATTACTCTCCGGCCCTCCTCTCACCTGCTCTCTCTCTCTCTATCCATTCCACACGATCTTTCCCTATACTCTCACGTGCACCCTCTATTCTTTCTCTACTGTTCCTTCCCTCTTTCTGAGTTTAGTGCCATCTTTTCTTTCTCTCTTTCACTATATATATATGTGTGTGTATATAAAGGGATGTCTGTATGTATGTATGTATCGTTTACCTATTTTTCTCATTTTCTCCCTCTCTTTTTTCTCTCTTACTCAGTCCCATATTTCATCCTCTTTTTCTCTTTCTCCTCACTCTCTCGATTCCTATATTCTTTTTCTTCTATCAGCTATCACATACTTTGCTCTCTTTCTTTCTTTCTCTCTCTCTCTCTTACATACTGTCTTCCTCTTACTCTTTCCCCCTTTTTCTTTCTCTCAACTTCTCCATTTTTTCTACCTCATCCATTTCTCTCCTTGAGTGTGTCTTTCTCACCTTTATTCCCTCTCGCTCTTTCATCCCACTTTCTATCTATCTATCTATCTATCTATCTTGTTTTCTCTCGTTTACCTCTCGTTCGTCTCCGTTATTTCACTGGGACCATTCATTACCAAACTGCTTTACCACACACACACACGCACACGTATACACACAAAAACATGCACTCACACGTATTCACACATACACATATGCACACACAACACGTATACACACACGTCTGCGCACACACATGCATGCACATACACACACACACACAGACATCCTTATGCACATACACACTCTCTCACACACATACCCATACACACTCAAACAATAACACAAGCACACACACACAGACAATTATGTACACGTACAAGCTCACACTCCACATTCTAATATTCTCACACACGAACACTTACGCACATAAATACACACGCATGCTCATATACAATTACACAAACACACGCTCTCTTTCTCTCCCTTTCTGTCTTTTTCACACGCACACAGACGCGCGCGCGCGCCGCATTCAAGTGGCCACAAGATTAATATCGGTTCTCTCCACCAACCAAGTATGGATGATATATAGTCTTATAATTCCTACGGTGGGCAAAGTGGAGAAGAACTGAAGAAAGACGAAAGAGAAAGACTGAGAGAGAGAGAGAGAGAGAGAAGTGAGAGAAAGATAGATAGATAGAGAGAGAGAGAGAGAGAGAGAGTGAAGGACAGACAAAGAACGCGACAAGGAAAGAAAGAGAAAGAGAGAGAGAGAGAGAGAGAGAGTGCGTGAGAGACAATAAGAAGTAGAGAGGGAGGGGGAGAGAGAAAGCGGTTCCATTCCAGTGCTTACTGACCCAAATCAGTAACACCTTAGCCAAAATCTCATATCTTGTACGAGAAGGAATTTAATCTAACATCTGCCAATCAGCTCTGCAAGTAACTATCGTCTGCTTTTGGTTCAGCCATGCACCTCGCTGCTTGTTGCCAATTCCCTCTTCTTTACTCTCTCTTTCTCCTTCTCTCTCCCTAATTCTTTATTTTCCTCTCTTTCCTTCATGTCTTTCTTTCATTCTTTCTCTCTTTCTGCTCCTCTTTTCCTCTCCACCTCTCTCTCTCTCTCTCGGTTTTTCTTATTTCATTCAAAACTTTCTTTCCTGGTGCGTGCACACACATACACATTCACGTAAATCACCCACGCACAAACACACACATGCTTAAATATACACACTTACCTACCTACCTAACCCCTCCCCACACATATAATACATATATATACATACATATTAAGTCACACAGGTATGTGTGTATGTGAGTCCGTATACACAGTTAACACATATGTATATCTATGTATATATATATATATATATATATATATATATATATATATATATATATATATATACAAACATATTTATATGTATGTATGTGTGTGTAAACTTATAACCAACGCCATCACCGAAAATAACCACCACCAAGCATTCTCATCAACCACAACCGCAAACCCGCGCCCAAACCCTCGCTACCCCCCCCCCATCAATCGTTACTACCTACCAACCTATGTGCCTTGTTTCACTTTGTTTCATTTCTTTATGGCTCATTTAGTTATACCATTTTGAAAGAGTCTTTATCTTGTACAACACAGTAATACCGGCTGTTTGCCTGCTTGTCTGTCTGACGGTCCGGCTGCCTGTCTGACTGCTTGTCTAACTGACTGATTCTGTCTGTCTTTCTGATTGTCTGTCTACCTGACTACGTGTTTGACTGTCCATTGTTATCTGACTGACGCCTGTCATACACATAGTATGTCTGACTGTCTAACTGACATTCATCCTGACTGATTGTCAACCTAAATGTCTGACTGTCTGTCTGACTGTCTAAATGCGTAACTGCTTCTCTAACTATCTAAGTGAATGTCTAATTGCTTGTCTAACTATCTGAGTGAATGTCTAATTGCTTGTCTAACTAATTGATTTCGTCTGTCTTAGTGATAGCCTGTCTGACTGTCTGCTGTCTGACTGTCTGACTATTTCCTTTATTGCTTGTCTGGTTGCCTTTCGGACAGTTTGTCGTCTGCCTCTGCCGTCTGCCTGCCTTACAAGTTATCTAAATGTTTGACAATCTGTATGAGTCTCTAACTCCATGGTTGTTTCTCTGACTGGCTGTCTGTCCAAATTGTATGACTGAATGACTGATTCTCTTATTGTCTCAATAATTGGTTGTATTATGTTTAGTGTTTATAAAGCAGCGAACCGGCAGAGTCGTTAGAATGCCGGCATTTCGTCCGTTTTCACGTTCTAAAGTCAAATTCTGCAATGGTCGATTTTGTCTTTCATCCTTTCGAGGGTCGATAAAACAAATACCAGCTGAGTACTGGGGTCGATGCAATCAGCTTACCCATTTCCCGAAACTGATGCCCTTGGGCCCAAATTTGAAGCCAGTATATTTAGTATTTATAAGGCGATGAGCTGGTAGATTCGTTAGCACGCCGGACAGAATGCTTAGCGGCACTTCGTCCGTCTTGGCGTTCTGAGCTCAAATTCCGCCGAATACCTGTTGAGCGATGGGATCGATGTAATCGCTTTGTCCCCTTCTTCGAACTTGCTAGCCTTGTTCCAAAATTTAAAATCAATATATTTCGTGTTTATGTTCTCGTCAGCAATGGTTATTACGGTATTGGTGGTGAAGATATTGGGGGTGATAATGTTAGTGTTGTCGGTGGTGACGGTGATGGTCGTAGTGATGGCGGTAGGAGTAGGAAGTGGTAGTGTTGGTTGCAATAGTAGTAGTGATAGTGTTCAGTGTTTCAGACTTGTGGTTGTCGAGATGATGGTGCCGATGTTACTGATGACATTGTTGATTGAAACTTGAGGAAAACTACCTTCTTTTCATGATTAGCTTTTCTTCAGGTCGGATTACATGCAGTTGTAAGACATAGAGAGGCAATGGTTTACAACCGCAGATAATGCAATCTGAAGAAAATCTAAGCTCTATACGTGATACACATTTGAGCTACGCAAAACATCTTCAGGTTGACTTGGAAACATATGTAGCACGAATTTACCTTCTCTACACCCTACATCTTTCAAAATACATATATACATATATACGTGTGTATGTATGTGAGTATACTTATAT
>NC_068993.1:50756250-50757519 GCF_001194135.2 Octopus bimaculoides
ATATATATATATATATATACTTGAGAGATAATAAATGCCAAATATATTTTTCGTATATTTGAAACTGTGACAGCGATCGTATTGCTTATTGTATGTGCGTGTATAACGACACACACACACACACATATATTGACTTACCTATATCTATATACATATATGTATATATATATACATGTCTGTACATAAGCATTGCACACATAAATACCCACACAATACCACATTATACATATATATACATATATACACATACACATATATATATTCATATACACACACAGACACACATATATATATATACAAACACACACACACGCATATATATATATATATATATATATATATATATATATATATATATATATATATATATATATGTATATACACACACACACACACACATATATATATATATATCATACATCTATACATGTGTAAATACATACAAGCCAAACACACATACCCACACAACATACCTATATAATATACATCTATATTTTTCTTGTACGACTTGTGAAACACAGCTTAAGAAAATCTTTTTATGATGAGTCATTGCCAAATTCCCAAACGTATCTCTCTATTTGATGAATATATTTATTCGTCACTGGACGATGTGACTTGGGAATTAACTCTGTTCCAATACTCCATTGTTATTGTTCCTGCTGTCGTCGTTGTCGTTGTTGTTGTTGTTGTTGCTGTTGTAGATATATGGCGGTGGTGGTGGTGGTGGTCGTGGTCGTGGCGATGTTAGCGATCGACGTATGTTGTTCTGTTTAGATATTTTCTTTGCTTCTGTTGAACAGACGCAATATATATATATATGATTTAGTTGAAGTTAGTAGCTGGTGTTAACATTTCTTGATTGTAATACAATCATATGATTGCGGTCTTACCATCAGCTCTGGGTATAGAACTTCTGTGTATGTGTATGTACGTAAGTATATATGTACGTCCGTTTGTATGTTGGTATGTTTGTATGTATGTATGTATGTACGTAAGTATATATGTACGTCCGTTTGTATGTTGGCATGTTTGTATGTTTCTATGTATGTATGTATGTATGTATGTGTATATAGGTATATATAAGTTTACGCGAGCATACACACTTATCAGTATATATGTGTGCGCGCGTGTGTGTATATATGTATGAGTGTGTCTATGTAAAACAAAAGAGAGAGGGAAGGTGGTGAGTGAGAGAGAGAAACAGGATTATAAACCATACATGTATAAAAGTATGTGCGTGTATATATATATATATATATATATATATAT
>NC_068993.1:50758675-50759342 GCF_001194135.2 Octopus bimaculoides
TATATATATATATATATATATATATATATATATATATATATATATATACACATGCATATATGTATCTTATACACACACACTCACAGATATACATATATACATATATATACATATGTATGTGTACGTGTAAAACGCGTAATATTGAGTGGCAAGTGTAATCTCGCAGGTAAACAGCAGCAGAAGTAACATCTGTAGTCACAGCGCGAAGAGTACTAAGATCACCAGCAGCAACAGCAGCAGCAGCAGCAGTAGAGATAGCAGCAACACCAGCTTCAGCAGCATTGCGGTGTTTAAGGCCAATGTTTCTCTCAATAATAATCTACCGGTCGTCAATAGGTTAGACGGTAAATTATATTAATGATCTCACCGTTTCGCACTACACTATAGGTATTGCGTATTCACAATGGTTGTATAAGTAGTTGTACTAGTGGTGGTGGTGGTGGTGGTGGTCGTGCTGGTGGTAGCCTTAGGGGAACGGAAGGAGATGGATGGCAGAGGTGGTGGGGCGGCTGGTGTCTAGGAAACTGGCTGTCGCATCATAATCCTTGAATGTATGTGCATGTGAGTGTGCGTGTTTGCGAGTGTGTTTGTGTGTATGGGTGTATGTGTGTGTGTATGTGTATATACATGTGTGTATATATATATATATATATATATATATATATAT
>NC_068993.1:50760634-50763428 GCF_001194135.2 Octopus bimaculoides
ATTACTTCTCCATACAGTTTCCGTCAACCAAATTCACTTACATGACATTTGTCCAGCCCAAGGTAATACTAAAAAAACATTTTGGTCAAGATGTTGGAAAGTGGGACTGAACTCGCTATGACGCTCTTCAAAGCGGGTTTCTTAACTTCTCAACCATAGCTTTTCATGCAACAAAAAATAACTGAAAATACGTATGTTCAACGCCAAAGCTTTTGGTTTCTTTTATCGCTACTGTGTCAGTTTCTGTTTGTCTTTTTGTCTATCTTCTTCTTTGGAATGGTGAAATATTTGTGCAGTGAAATAATGGAATAGAGAATAAAAGACCCAGGTAAAGAGGGAGGTATATAGGTGGAAACATTTTTATGCTCACAAACACTTGCATGGTTAAATATATTTATGAATAAATATTATAAAAACAATCATGTCTGTACTCGGGTGTGCACCAGCACGTAATTACACTCACATAGATTTCAATATAGATTTACCTTATAAATACACACATAAAGTACACTCATACACACATACAGACACACGGAATCACACACACACACACACAAACAAACTTATAGTGACATCCATACACACACACACACATATATACGCGTAGAATTTTAATTATAACAGCTATGATTCCCTGACATGGAAATATTGTGAAACGAGGAACAGCACTCAGTTACCTCATTTACCACCCCGTCATGCCTTCACCCGAACACGCACAGCTCCTCCTCCCTAACGTCACCCGCACCTCACGGCACCCCCATTACCCACACTCACACCCTATCCACCCTGATTATATCAACATCGATCAACATGACACGCCAAAATAATACTTTAAGTAAAGGGTTGTAAATTGCAGACAACGTTTGTTGTTGTTGATATCGCTGTCATCGCTGTCATCGCCGCCGTCGTTGTTGTTGTTGTTGTTATGGATGATTTTTTTTTAATGTTAATGTTGCTAATGTTGTTGCTAACATTTCTGTTGTTGTTGTTGAGGTTTCTGTATTTGTTATTGTCGTTGTTGCTATTTTCACACTTCTTAAGTTGTTGATGCTGTCTTTGATGTTACTCTTCCTGACGGTGTCGCTGCTCAATTAACCCCATACCTACACGTATCGAGCAGTCCATCCACGACCACCACCACGTCTTCTAGTAAAGTCCAGAGAACCCAGCGGTTACATTATCACACGTGTCATTTTTTTTTGTAAGGCGTTAGATTGCAATTTAAAAGGGTAATTTACTAGCTATTTCTAGCAAATCCAGAGATCACGTAAAAGCAGTCCCATTAAATCTGAGGATGGCATTATTGTTGTTGTCGCTCTTGTTGGTGTTCTTAGCTGTGGCCTGATAGTTATTGTTGTTGTTGTTGATGATGATGATGATGACGACGATGATGATGATGACGATGATGACGATGATGACGATAATGATGATGACGACGACGATGATGATGATGATGACGATGATGATGATGACGATGATGACGACGATGATGATGATGATGATGATAATGATTATGACGATGATGATGATGATGATGATAATGATGATGACGACGATGATGATGATGATGATGATGATGATGACGATGATTATGATGATGATGATGACGATGATGATGATGACGATGACGACGATGATGATGATGACGATGATGATGATGATGATGATGATGATGACGATGGTGATGATGATAATGATGCTGTTGTCGTCGGCGTTGTTATTGATGTTGTTTCTGCTGCTGCTGCTGCTGCTGCTGCTGGTGCAATGATCATCGTCCATAGTTGATATTTTAGTTGCTTCTTTTGCTGCTGCTGCTGCCACTGCTGCTACTGCTGCTGCTGCTGTCGTTCTAGTTCATGATGATGATGCTGTTGTTTGGTGTTGTTCTTGATAATGCTGCTGTTGGTTTTGCTGCTGCTGCTGTTGTTGTTGTTGTTGTTGTTGTTGTTTGTCTCTGACGTTGTTCGTTTATGGGAATAAATCTTACCTGACGCCAGGTCCATGTCTGCTAGTGAATGAGGCAAAGCGAACTAATGGAGACTAACATGGAATATAGACATTGCAACAGCAATGATGGTGGTGGTGATGATGATGATGATGATGGTGGTGGTGGTGGTGGTGGTGATGATGATGATGATGATCATGGTGGTGGTGGTGGTGATGATGATGATGATGATGATGATGGTGGTGGTGGCGATGATGATGATGATCTCATCATGGTGGTGGTGGTGGTGATGATGATGATGATCATCATCATCATCATGGTGGTGGTGGTGATGATGATGATGGTGTTGGTCGTGGTGATGATGATGATGATGGTGATGATGATGATGATGATGATGAAAACAATAATAGTAGTCATAATGATGGTAATAATAATAATAATAATAATAATGATGATAATAATAATAATAATAATAATAATAATAATAATAATAACAACAACAGCAACTACAATAATAATGTTCGTACATGCCCATAAATTTGAAAGGTTAGAAGGTATAGGCGATTAAATCGAAAACCCAGTACCTGATTGGTACTTTATTTTATCGATCCCAGGAGGATGAAAGGCAAAGTGAAACCCATGTTAATAATAACAATCATAATACTACTGTTGTTGTTGTTATTATTATTATTATTAATACTACTACTACTACTAGTAGTAGTAGTAGATGTAGTATTAATGGTTACTTATATAGGCAATCACACACATATACATATAAACATACACACAAACGCATATATTCAGACAAGTATATATATATATATATATATATATATATATATATATATA
>NC_068993.1:50763676-50764406 GCF_001194135.2 Octopus bimaculoides
ATATATGTATATATATATATATATATATGTATGTATATTTATGTGTTATTTTTGTTTATATTTCGTGATGCAGACACATAAAAATGCGTAATATCCATGTTCATGATAGAAGTTCATTGAGTTTGATACGGCTGGGTAGTTTTCTGTTACTCTAAATCTATTGCTGACTACAGTTGCCCAAAATGGTGCTTAAACGAAACATTGATTCAAATATGTAATCTTGTTTATAGATGGCAAAATGTGCGCGTACATGTGTGTGTATATTAATTAATAAATGAATGATAAAAGAACAGGAATTGTTACGTAATGGTTAATAAAAGTGATTACGTAACGCTGGTTCTCTTGTCATTAATTAATTAATTAATTAATATTACACTCTGGACGGACCTCCTGGTTTATATGTGTCCGGAGAAGAGAACGCCGAACAAATCACGCCTCTTTAGCGCCGGGCGGGTCCTACTGATGCTGTGAAGAACAAGGGTCTTGTGTTCTAAGAACTGGTTATTGCTATCGCTATGGCTCAGCGAAATCATTCTGCATGAGTATGTATGGATGTTATGTATGTATGTATATACATATACACACACATACGTATATAAGCTCATACTCACACAGACATATATCGATATATATATATGTGTGTGTGTGTGTGTATATATATATATATATATGTATTTATATATGTACGTATGAGAGAACCTCTCATATGTGTGTGTGTGTGTGTGTGTGT
>NC_068993.1:50765079-50768940 GCF_001194135.2 Octopus bimaculoides
TATATATATGTATATATATATATATATATGTATTTATATATGTACGTATGAGAGAACCTCTCATATGTGTGTGTGTGTGTGTGTGTGTGTGTGTGTATACATTATAGTTTCGAGAGGTGGCATATTTCATCGCTCAGAATAGTGGCACCGCTGGGATGCTGACTGCGATTCTTTCAATGATGGAGCTCAACGCTATTTAGGCGTAACATCATGAAGGAACACTGGAGATAAATGACAACTATTTAGGTACTCTGATTCAGAAAATATTAGCATATAATGGCATTAATTGACTGAACATTCTTCCATACCAACGACTGGAATTCTCCTTATTATTTGATTATCATTATCATTGGCATGCATTACGGAGGGCAGGTTTGTGTGCTTGGATATTTGCAGAATTTTGCTTTCGTTTCAAGTTTTCTATTATGCTGAATACAGTCTACGTAAAATGTGCGTACAGTGCCTGTTAGTGCTTTCTCCCCGTGTGTCTTGTGGTTTTAATTAAGTATTTCCTCTACACGTGTTTTCTCATCATTCTCAAGACATTATAATGATGTATCAGATTATAGATAATTCGTTCTGGTTGTCCCTATTCACAGATCTTAATATATGGATATTTTCTAGATTTCATTGGGAGATAAATTATCATCTACTTTTAATGATTCTCCGCCTAAGAAGCATTTTCCTGGCCGTCCTCGATAATAACTGGTAGACTAGCATTGGTCTCTTTCTGAGTATGCATCTTTTGTTAATCACTGAAACCTTTTCCTGTTGTATGCCAACACTACCATTTATCATGTTGATATTACATGATGCTCGTAAAACTACCAGAGTATTAGATTAACAGCACTGCACTGTCATCCCTGTAGGAAATAATCTCTCTTGGTTAAGACTAAACAGCCAGAAAGGAGACCGTTGCTTCTTCAAAGCCACCATATAACAACGTATTATATTTCATTACATGGATTTTGAAGCCTTTAATGAGAATGTTTGGATCTTGTGCAGAATTCAAGAAGCCATCAATCTCCCCTTCTCAGCCAGTATATAGCTGTTGTTTTAGCATGGTCGGCTGTTGCTTCTCTTTTAGCCTAGCTTATATAGCCTTTCCACATTTTCGTTTGCTGCTTCTTTTTCTGCTCACAACTTCCACTCATTTCAATCTCTGTTTTGTATTTGTTGCTTTTCTTGAAGAGAGAAAAGTATTTTTGCTTTATTTGTATTTTGTCGCTATTTACAGTTTTTTTATTAAATAGTTTTGTAGACCTACAATGGCTATTTATAATGTTCTCATCGCATAAGGCGACGACTACACTGTATTCGTAACAAATACAATTTTTCTAATTCAAACTAAGGTGGAACATTGTAAACGCAGTCATTATTTTTCACATTTCTGTCTGTCTAGTCTTCTAATTCGTTTGGCATTCAGTTGAGAGTATAATAACATTAACTTATTAATGTAACAGCTACGGCATTAATACTTATTATCTAATTTTCTGATTTACCTCAGCTTTAAATATTAATCTATATCATACTTTCCAAACATTTTATTTCATTTGTGTGTTCTTCACTCTGACTTATTGATTCCTGAGTATTCGTAAGATCGTATTTGTTATAATTCTCTTATCTTCGTTTCTTTATCTATCGCTTTATTGATCTTAAGTAATTTTTTTCTTCAAGGTTGTCTAAGTGCATTTTTCTGATCCGATTCTGTTATTAATTTCTCTAGCAAATCCAGGTAATATCTGAAGCAGTGTTTCTAGTTGTGCATCATCTGCAACGTGCAAAAAAGGGTTGACTGTTCTGCCTTTTCATTTGCATTCAAGTTTAGCTTAACTCAGTGTGTTGGGTAAAGGTCATAAAAGAAGAAAGAAAATGAGTGGGGAAAGAGAGAGAGAAAGAGAGAGAGAGAGAGAGAGAGAGAGTAAAAGAGAGAGAGAGAAACAGAGAAACAGAGCAAAGAGAGTACGATAAAGAGAAAAAGGGTGTGAATTTGGGTGAGCGTGCGTGAGTGAGTGTGAGTATGCGTGGTATATTTCTAATCTAACAGTATCAGCGTTAAATTTTCTATTCCCACATATGTGCCTGCAGAGCTGATTGCATTCAGTTGTGGCGTTTAGGTGCTGTCGCCTTGTTATTGGTGCTATACTGTCTAATATTTCAATGGTCCACATATAGGGAATACTAGCAAAAGCCTTCCGGTAGGCAGACACTTCTATTCTTAGACCATTCTTTTGCCAACAACCTTCAGCTATAGCTTTGTTCATCAGTACCATATAAGTATGGCTATGTGAGTCTTTGTTGTATCCTTTGTGCAATTCTGGTTTATTTTCCTTCAAATATTATTTATTCTTTGCAATGTCATCACAGTTAAGTATTTGTGAGAAAAACATAAGGCAGGTTATGGTTCGGTAAACTTTTAGGTGTTATCGTGTCTTTGGTCTTCAGGATACGATGTTTTGTCTCAGTCAGTGAGAATATCACGCGTTGTCTTCGACTCCGTAATTTTCCAAAGTAGATACCTTCGTATGCATCCCATGTATCCTTGTTAAGAATTTTAACTAGAAGTTTCGTATTTCATCTTCCTCTGGAGATCTTCCAATTGTTTGTTTTTCTGCAACATCTGAGTTACATCTTGTGCTGTTTTAGACCCCACAATTGCTCAGATGTTGTGTTTATTATTTTAAATAATCTGGCCCGTGGTAACGCCATTCTTATTCTTATCATTTCTCAGAATTCCTCTACTTCTCATGCTCATGAACGTGCATTGATTTTTGTATTATTTTTACCAAGTCCATAATGAAATTGCTTTAGACTGGAGCCAAACAGTTTGTTTCATCAAAGGAACGCTGTCGCTTTTCATACGAACCGATTCTTCGTGATTTAGTGCTAATATCTTGTTTCAGGTGTTCTTTGATTTTGGATAGAATTTTTGTTAGTTATATAATATTTTTATAATATTACTCTCTTTTACATTTCTTTTTTCAGTTCTGTAATTTTGTTATTAATTTCATTAAGGTCTGATTGATCTTTTTTCTTATTTATCACATTTTCTGCATGTTTATTTTCTGTGTTATTTGCATGGGATTCGACATTGCTATATGAATAGATCTGAAAGCGTATCAACTTTCTATTGTAACTTTAATGGTACCTGCCTATTTTATTTCGTTTAACCTAGTGACATTGATGTTCGTAACCATTTTTATTAAGTCTGTGGTGAGAAAGTCTGCTATTTCTATTGTCATTAATTTATCGTTGAGTTTCATCTTTGCAAGATACCTTCACTTTTCCATGGCAAGTTCTTCTATGCTTTTAATTCTTTAAATATTTCCATCTTTAGAAATTTCTCTTCTTAATCTTCCTCATATTCTTTTATACATATATTTTGTTTGTATTGTCCAGTGCATAAGAATTCCATCAGCATCCTGCTACAGTAACAGAGTTTAGCGTTGTAGTGTTTTGTTAATTTGATTTTTTTTACTTCATAGTTTTATTCTTGGAAGTTACAGAAATATTGTTACATTATTCATGGTGCTTATACGTATCCCCCAACTTTATAATGGGAATACAAAGTGTAGTAAATCGGAGCTGGCAGTGGTTTCGTCACTGTATAGAAGACAGCAGGCTAGACCGAGGTTGAAAAGAAGGGTCATATGTACATATATGTATGTATTCGAGAAGTTACACATGTATACATACACATACATATATGCGTACTCATACCTTCACACATACAAAAACACACACACACACACACACACACACATATATATATGTATAATTTTATAGACAAATACATATATCTATGGGTTTATATACATATATATATATGTGTATGTATATAAGTATAAGTATATATATATA
>NC_068993.1:50769267-50770187 GCF_001194135.2 Octopus bimaculoides
AATGATATCAGGAGTTAAATGGGTTGAATTTTACGAGTCCAACAGCTGTTTCTGGAGGCTTGGAGGTCCGATGCATGTATATACGTATATGTGCCCGTGTCTATCTGTCTTATTTCTTTATTGCCCACAAGGGGATAAACATAGAGGGGACAAACAAGGACAGACAAAGGGATTAAGTCGATTACATCGACCCCAGTGCGTAACTGGTACTTAATTTATCGACCCCCGAAAGGATGAAAGGCAAAGTCGACCTCAGCGGAATTTGAACTCAGAACGTAACGGCAGACGAAATACCGCTAAGCATTTCGCCCGGTGTGCTAACGTTTCTGCCAGCCCGGCGCCTTTGCCCGTGTCTATCTATCTATATATCCATCTGCCGTGTCTATCTGTCTATCTGCCTATCTATATATCTATCTGCCGTGTCTATCTGTCTATCTGCCAGCTCGCCCGTGTCTATCTATCTATCTATCTATCTATCTATCTATCTATCTATCTATCTATCTATCTATCTATCTATCTATACACAGGTATATATGTTAAACAAAAAATCAATCACGGTATCCCAAAAAGAAAGGCGAGACTATAGCCAAGAATATACAAAGACACAAGCCCATGCATCAATATATTTAAACAAATGTTTGAATGTATACACACGTCTAAAGTCACCCGACACACACATACATGGAAATATATGTATATATCGATACATATGTAAATATACATACACTCATATTTTCATAGATATATACACATGTACACACAAATATCTTATGTTTGTATGTATGTATGTATGTATCTATCTGTCTGTCTGTCGGTCTGTTTATCTATCTATCTATCCATCTCTCTCTCTCTCTGTCTGTCTGTCTATCTGTCTGTCTGTCTATCTGTCTGTCTGTCTCTCTATCTCTCTCTCTCTCTCT
>NC_068993.1:50770197-50771261 GCF_001194135.2 Octopus bimaculoides
CTCTCTCTCTCTCTCTCTCTATATATATATATATATATATATATATATATATATATACCTGTATATAGATATATACAAACACATACACATATATAATACATTCTCCGTATATATCATATTTAAAAATGTTTAGTTGGAGGAGCCCCCACTGCTGTTCCGTGTACTTAAATAGCATCACTATGATGTATTTAAGGCATTGTGCCGTGGCCTATATTTCATGTAGTCGCATACTTTGCATTCACTAAGATGGTGGACATAATTTTCTTAATGAAATATTATTGATGTAGACAAGCAAACACATGCACGTGTGCACACGCACGCACACAAACATACACACACACACAGTTGCTCATACACACGCTCAGAAGCAAACATCTACACGAGCGAGGATTTATAAATATATATATCAAATTTGGATATCTTTAGAAGAAATCTGAATGTGAAAGAAAGAAAATGTTTTTCCGATATACATGCATACATACATACATGCATATGCATGCATACATATACATACATACATATATATTCATACACACACACACACACACACATATATATATATATATATGAATGAATGTAAGTATATTAATATACTTGTACCAGTGTGTATATTTTTGTGTATGTGTATACACACACACACACATATATATATATATACAAATATACACAAAAGTGTTATTGTGTGTTTATACACATTCGTGTATGTATATATATATGTGTGTGTGTATGGACGTGTATATATATATATGTACATATATGTGTGCGTATATATATATATATATATATACACATAGAAATGAGTGTATATATATGTATGTATATACTTTTACATACGTATGTAGAAATACATACATTTATAATGTCATATATATATAAATATATATATATGTGCGTGTGCGCGCGCACACGCGCGTGCATATACGTGTGTATATAAAATCTTTGTTCATAAAAATGATTTGTTACATCAGCAAAAGGTTACAAATTTCTATGGCGGGGTGGTGGTATTTCATTCACTCAAATCAAACGAAGGTGAGGAAAGGGGAGGAGAAGCAATATGATTAACA
>NC_068993.1:50771443-50776033 GCF_001194135.2 Octopus bimaculoides
GGTGGGTGGGTGAAGAAGTAATAGAACTTATATACAAAACAAGTAGAAACGTGGATCTTTACAATATGCTTGTCTTTGTATATTAGATGGTATTCAGCGCCGTACATGCATACAGTCATGTGTGTTTGTGTGTGTGTGTGTGTGTGTGTATGTGTGTATGTGTATGTGTGTGTGTGTGTGAGTATGTGTGTGTATTTGCGTGTGTGTGAGTATGTGTGTGTATTTGTGTGTGTGTGTGTGTGTATGTGTGTGTTTATATCTATCTTTCAATATATATATATATATATATAAAAGGATATATGTATTTATGGTTTGTATGTAAGGATCTATTTATATATACATACATACCTATATATACATGCATACATACATACATAAATAAATACATAGATATATACATACATACATACATACATATATATATATATATATATATATATATATATATATATATATATATATATATACTTATATATATACTGCTGAATGTCGCTTCTGAAAAACTTATGCAGCTTTTGGTTTAAATTCACTTACCACATCTAAACTTTGTCTCCTCTAAAACTGCTCCAGATTTTCACGTAATTTTATCTCCTTTGCCACTCCACTGTGGCCCCATCTGTGCCTCAGCTAACCCACCACACTGCAGTATTTACTATACATACCTTACCTCTCCTCCATCTCCCATACTCCACTCTGCCTCTCCACGACTCACCGCTTTCCTTTCTTCCACATGCACCTACTTGCACTCGCTTACAAACACATCCTACCTGCCACCTCTCACTCCTACCTTTCATTTAGACATACATGTTCACACACATGTGCAATTACCCTGACGTGAATACATACACACACACGCCCACACCTACACACACACTCATGGATATGCTCACACACTCCAATAGCTGAAATACTCATAGAGACACAAGCACATGTGCGCAAACTCACCAGCAATATCTCACACATACATCATACCACTCTCCATCACTCGAACTCACGACTTAAAATCCACTTTTCATCGCAAGTTACAATACGGTCGAGAAATGGATCGGTCTGTTATGGAGAAGAAGCGACGAGTAAATTTCATGTCTGCGGATTTTCTGATTGTCTTTCAAATCGTGTGGTACCCATTTGTGGGGTGTTTTTTTTATTTTCTGATCACATGCAAATGGTTGCAAGCAGTTTTCTAGCTAACTTGAAGTTCTTTTGCCAGTTCTCGAGCAATAATATAACAACCAGTTAATGACGTTGATTAAAACATACCTCTAGCATATAAATATAAACAAATTACAGAATATCGGTATACCTGGCAAACCGTAATGTTTAAGCTGCACGCAGATTGGTTAAAAACGTATTCTAAAAATTCAACTTGTTGGAGCGTTCTGAAAAGTATTACAGTTTTCAAGAACACAACTGTCAGTTAAACACATTTGAAATCTGATGATTACTCTACGTATGAAAGTGCTAATTTAATTTTATGCACGTTGCAAAATATATTTTTTGAATCTTAAAATACCATAATAAAAAACGTGAAGACCAGACCATGTTTTAACTTTATTCAGCTGGTATACATACATACATACATACATACATACATATATATATATATACATATATATATATATACATATATATATATACATATATATATATTTAATATATAAATATATATTGATGTATGCATGCATGCATGTAAATATGCGTATCAGGTCACTCGCAAGTGCTATTATTAGCAGTGCAGACCTTTGCATGGTTGGTTCGTCAGCATTTTATATTGACATGTATTATGTGTGTGTGTGTGTGTGTGTGTGTGTGTGTGTGTGTGTGTGTGTGTATACTCTTTCTCTCTTTAACATCATTCGCTTTTCCTAAAACTATTTGTTGTTCGTTCTGTCACTTCTTCTCCTCCTCCTCCTCCTCCTCCTTCACCTCCACCTCCACCTCTTCTTTCTCTTCCACTTCACCATTCTTTCCATAAAAATTCTTTTAGACTCATTTGTTCTCTTTGTCTAATTATATCTTCCACCATCTTTTTTTTATGTCTCTGTTGCTCTTTCTACATTTTGCTCTCACAGAAATGTACACACGCACACACTTATACTACCTCTGTCGCATCTCTCATCTCTCTTTCTCTCAGTCTCTCTCTCTATCTACCCCACTCCATTTAGCACTACTTCTTAGAACCCTGTACGCAAAACAAAGCCAGAATTCGCACAGTTATAGAGTGCTATGCCATCACCAAGTTTATTGGTAAAGTTTATCACACATCTATTGATCTACTGGTTCTCAGAGCATCTTGTTGATAAAGGAAGTAGCAAGAGGTGATTTCTATCACTAAATCCTAAGGAGAATTTCTCCATGGAAGCGACTTACCATTATTTTTGAATGCTTTTACCAAAGCTCGAATATCACCAAACCTGTCTAATTATCTAATCTATTTCTTTCTCTGATCAGTCAATGTAGCTGTAAAAACGACAGCTATTAACATAATCATCACCATCTCGTTCTCTCTGTCTGTCTGTTTGTCTCTCTCTGTCTGATTTTATCAATCCATCTCGTTCACATTCTTTCCCTCTTTTCCTCGTCTATTCCTCCCTTTATCATTTCATCTCTTTCTCTCTTCTCACCTTATCAAGCCATCCATCACATACTTTGCCTTTCTTTATTTCTTTCTTTATTTCTCTCTTTCTCTTCACAAATACACACACACATACTTACCTACATAAAATCATACATGTGCATGCTTATATGCATATATATATGTATACATACATACACATATATAAACATTTGTGTATATGCATATATATATATATATATATATACACATACACACACACACATGTCCTTCTTCCCAACCCCACCCTATTAGTAGTTCAATTACCTACATACAGCTAGTATTATCACTAATATCTAGTTGCCATCGTTACCACATACACCCATAGCAATGACACAATCTACATCAAGAATAACAATACCACCACCACCACCACCACCACCACCACTAACAACAACAAAAAGACCAATATCGCTATCCGACGAAGTCCAACTTGTTAAGGGAATACAGATAGAAACTTGACACAGAAACAGATGGATACATACACATATGTGTGTGTGTGTATATATATATATTTATATATATATAAAAATTCAATAGTAGGACGAATTCTTTTACAAGAATTTATCAAGTAGCTAGCGTGAAAAAACCTATGCACACACACACACACACATATATACATACATGCATACACGCGCGCGCGCACACGCACAGACATATATAAAGGAGAGTGAGGGAAAGATACAGGAAGAAGAGAGAGAGAGAGAGAGTGGATGAGGGAGAAAGTTGGCTAGAGGGAGGATGAGGCAGGTGGAGAGAGGGAAGACGATGGAGAGAGCAACTTAAGAAATGCCGCACTTCTCATGTAATCAACCACTGTGTAAGGTGGAGAAAGTAGAGTAGGGTAGTGCTTAGAAAATACAGAAACACTTCTCAACTTTCTCTATCACGGTCAACGCGATGATGACACGATACACATCTTCCTTCCAAGCACTTCTGTAAACAGCGAAAGTGAGCTAGAACGTTAAAGCTTAGTGCACATGCACAGCAGATTTCAAAGTCAATCTGTGCCAAGCGGCTTCACTCTGCGTGCTTTAGCTTCGTTACTATAGCTACAGTTCTGGAACTTATTAATCAGACCACATATATACGACGGGATTCTTTCAGTTTCCGTCTACCAAATCCACTCGCAAAGCTTTGGTCGGTCCGTGGTCATAGCAGAAGACACTTACCCAAGTTGCAACGCTCAGGGACCGAGCCCAAAACCATATGGTTGACAAGCTAGCTCCTTACCACACAGCCACCCCTGCGCCTATGGTTACAAAAGTTGAGAATGTCACGTATGGAATGCCATTTATTGTAGCTATGTTCAGTTTGAGTTCATCTACGGCTACACAATACCCGCATCGAGAAATTCCATAAGAATATCTAGTTTCGTTAAGGAGAAACCTTTTGCAGTCGATAGAAGGAAATACCAGTGATACACTGGGGACCACTGCAGTTTACTTTCACGTGTTCTTTAGAAATATGTGATACAAGAACAGTGTGATGACTCAATCTAGCTTGTCAACTGTAACTACATTTACGTCATTATACGATGTCTGTGTGTCACTACTGGTGAGACGTACTTGATGTGTTCAATCATTGACTTTCATTTAAATAGGATGCAAAAAACGAAATCATTGCCATACAACGAAACATATATGCATGTATGTATGTATGTATGTATGTATGTATGTGTGTATGTATGTATGTGTGTATGTATGCATGTATGTATGTATGTATGTATGTATGCATGTATGCATGTATGTATGTATGTATGTATGTATTTATGTATGTATGCATGTATGTATTCATGTATGTATGTATGTATGTATGTATGTATGTATGTATATATTTATGTATGTATGCATGTATGTATTATGTATGTATGTATGTATTTATTTATGTATGTATGCATGCATGCATGTATGTATGTATGTATGTATGTATGTGCATACATGTACATATGTATGTGTACGTTTGTATGTATATAT
>NC_068993.1:50777148-50778048 GCF_001194135.2 Octopus bimaculoides
TATATATATATATTTATATATACAGCGTAGAAAAACTATATATACATGTATATATATGTATATGTATATGTATAGATACATATATATATTTACATATATATACATATATACTTGCATATATGTATATATGTATATATGTATGTATGTATGTATGTATGTATGCATGTATGTATGTGTATACACATATATATATACATATAGTCATATAGTATAATATAATATAATATAATATATATATATGAAATGAAAACGGAAAAAATAAATGTCTTGTTATCCATATATTTTAAATAATATTGAATGCTACAGACACTGATATTCTTACAGGATATACAATTTATAGACGATATCAATATCTTTTCGGCACATGAATTTTATAAATATAGCTTTCTCTATAGAGTATAAAATTTATTGATACCTCTATATCTTCATAGGATATTTAATTTATGGATAACACTATGTATGAAATCGTATTAAATTTATAGATATCAAAAAATCCTTATATACAGAGAGTATAGAAATTTATCAATATCAGTATTTTCATAAAAGGTTAAATTTATTGACATCGATGTTTACATACGTATTAAATTTTGTTAGTATCGGAATCCATTCATTTTTGCACTACACACGCCCCTACATCCACCGCCACCATCACCACCACCACCACCACCACCACCAACAAAAACAACAACACCACTGCCGCCGCTGTCACCATCACCGCCGCTGTCGCCAGCACAGCCGCCGCCTCCACCACCTCCACCGCCATCATCAAAACTACCACCACTACCTCCACCATCACCGAAACCACTACCATATCTGCTTCAAGAATAAGTATTAAAAAAATCCTCGTCCTGTAAAAAAAAAAAATTAAAATAAATAGATGGATGAATAAAAAAAAAAAAT
>NC_068993.1:50779202-50781766 GCF_001194135.2 Octopus bimaculoides
ATATATATATATATATATATATATGTATGTATATATGTATATATACATATATACATACATGCATATATACATAATACTTTTGTACGTTCACACTCGTACTGTCATATACCTCTCTTGTTCCCCCTCTCTATGTATATATACACGCTTCTACATACGTCCTCAAGAACGATTACGTTCAAATTTATATGAATGAATATGGCATGAAATATCTGCACTTATAGATATACATGCATGTATAGATATAAACGTGTTGCATCATCCAACATAATAGCATTTGGCCCATGGCTTTTTGAAAAGGAAATGTCTTTATAAATGTCTTTTAGTTATTGACTTAATCATGGGCTGTACACTAGAACATTTAAGTTCATATGAGATTGGTAGGGAGGAAGAAAAGGAACTGTCGTCAGCCCGAAGATCTGCTTCGAATGGTTGCAACCGAATAACTTCAACTAAAGGCAACCGAACAACTCGGATGGTGGTGTTAATCTGGACCACGAATTAAGTTTTCTAGTCAAATGCCATGGACATCAACTCCAATGGAATTCCACGTTGTTTCTTTTTATCCTAATTTTACTCATTTGGTCAATCTGAGGCTATGCTAGGATAGAATTACCTCCGGTGCCGTACAGAGAGACAGAACATAAAACCATGCAAGGTAGCGAGCTGGCAGAAACGTTAGCACGCCGGGCGAAATGCTTGGCGGTATTTCGTCTGCCGTTACGTTCTGAGTTCAAATTCCACCGATGTCGACTTTGCTTTTCATCCTTTCGGGGTCGATAAATTAAGTACCAGTTACGCACTGGGGTCGATCTAATCGATTTAATCCCTTTGTCTGTCCTTGTTTGTCTCCTCTATGTTTAGCCCCTTGTGGGCAATAAAGAAATAAGAACATAAAACCATGTAATTACTAACCACAAATTTTAGCTACACACCTATGCAAACTACAAAACAGGAAGGCAAATCCGGCTTAAACCAACTTCTTTAAGCCTTTCTCTCTTACAGAGCATAGACCACCGACGACTCTTCCCCAATGTTCTCAAATCTGGACCTCTACCTTGTAGCTCTTTCGGATTTTGCTGGACCATGTATAAACTCCTTAACCTTAGATATTGTTGAGTTTGAATTTTCATCGATGCGTTTGTAAACTTGCTTTTGTAAATTTACAAATTTACTCCAAGAGAGGGAATTGGCGAAGTCGTTTGAGCGTTGGATAGAGCAATTTGCTGTATTTGTTCCGACTCCCTGTCCTCAGAGTTCAAATCCCACCTATCATATCTTCGGTCGACTTTACCTTTTAGCCATTCAAAATGATAAAAAGAAGAAAAGGGATGATTACTGAAAGGCGGTAGATTGACGAAATTGTTTGAGCGTTGAGCGGGATTCCTTGAGGTATCGATTCAAGCTTTGTGCATTCCTAGTTCAAATCTCTTTCCGTTAACGATAAACGGTAGAACTTCTGCCAAGAGTTGTGACTGGCAGATACGAGAGTGGACTGAAAAGTTCATAGACTGGCTACGAAGGAGTGATGCTAGAACTGTGAGATTTTGCATGCATTAATTTCAACCCTTCTTATTAATAACTGCATTGTTTTCTTTTTCCAAATAAACTGACGTCACACTGTTCAAAGAAGACTTCCACTGTAACCAGTAGCGACTTCTCGTAATATTAACCATTTCATAAACCTGTAGACATTTAGTTTCCATAGTTCGTTTAGAAGATCGCTTACCACAACCATTACTACGACGACCACCACCACCACAACCACCACCGCCACCTCTTGTGCATATATGTAGTTGGAGAAGGATCAAAGAGGACTTCTTCAAGAGAAAAATTGCTCTCATCCAGATGGTGTCATTTGATTGATATCTATATAAAAAGACATGCAGCAGCAACCACCTCTATACTTTCCACTAGTTCTCTCTCTCCCCGCTCCCCCCAGACAAGCTATCTTCACAACACGGCACTCATCTACCCAGACTTCTTTCATGACCTTTCAGCGTACACTTTCACCATCTCGAATATTTCTATGTCTCTTCTCTCTCACGCTCTCTCCCTCTACAAACACACACATATACACACGTACACAAACACGCAATCCGAATTTTGTGACACCTAGAGATAGATTAAAATATCTTAACGTAGCCATGTTTACAAACTATGTCTATGCCCTCTCTTACCCTCTCAACCCCCACGTAGGTGTATATACGGACGAACACACATACAAAATCTACCTAGGTGACTTTATTTCTGTATTTATCTCCCTATCTAAGAATAAATGCTTATATCCATCTACGTAATACAAGACACATGTATACCATACATAGAAACAAATATACATACATACCTACACACATACATACATATAGATATAATTACATGCACACTTTACACAAACACACACGAATGTATGTGTGTACATATATATATGTGTACGTGTATACACACACACACATATATATATATACAAGCGTGCATACATGCACATAAAAACCAAATATCTGTACACGTGTATGTATATATATACATATATATATGTGTATATATATATATATATATATATATAT
>NC_068993.1:50782376-50786373 GCF_001194135.2 Octopus bimaculoides
ATATATATATATAGATAGATAGATAGATAGATAGACAGGTAATCAGTGAGAAAGAGCGAGGGAGGGCGGAAGGGCGATATATACAGAGAGACACGCACATATACATCAGTGATCCGGATGAGTCATTGTTTAGTTGTTGATTAAGTGACCATGTGTATTTCTGCTTCAGGTGTCACCGTTTTTATCCAAACTTAATCTGCCGAATTTCTTTACATCTCACTCAGCAGGAGCAAGAGGGCAACGAGTACAATAGTTCTCAGGTAAAGGTTACTGTAACCCCAATTATTGATCTCCGAAAAACACACCTAATAAAGAAATCTCTCTCTCTCTCTCTTTCCCTCTCTCTGTCACGTGAATTGTCTTTCCTTGTCTCGAGTCGGAAATTTGTCATGTAATTTTAGTGAAGTGAATTCTCATGCGCCTGTATGTGCGTGCCCGCGTGTTACAATATATGAAAAATATCATTGAGAGGATAGGTAATTTAGAAACTAATTGCTTATATGTATGTGTTTGTTTGTATGTATGTATGTACATACATACATACATATAATTATATATATATATGTAACGTAAAGGAATGGTGATTTGAAATTGCTTTATCCACTGGCATTGGTAAAACTTGAACAAAGCTGCATAGGAATGTTTACCTTTGATGAATATTTACTGCATCTGAATCACGTAAATGCACGCAAATGCTACATCGAAGATCATTAAGACATCAGAAACACGTGTCGGATTGGAATCTAATGTGAATTTAATGAGAAGAATACTGTAATAAAGTTTTGAAAATGTATAATTCTCCATTATTCATTACATACATACATACATACATGTAAATTTCGTCGACTTAACGGTTCCTCATAAAATAACGTTGACGTTGCACAGACTCATGAGACCAATTGTTATAAACACCTCCTCAAGGAATGCGCATATGCAGGCTGGAAAGCAGGGCATTATCCAATCCAAGTTTGATATTAAGGGGTTGGATGTTGGGAGCAGTATGACACAACGGGTGCTGCCATTAATCCTACCTCATACATTAATGAAGAGTTGAACAGAAAAGATACAAGGAGAAAACACAGCAAGAGGAAGACAAAGTCACATTAAGCTGAAAACCAACAAGGAACACAGCATACGGAGGACTAGACAATAATATAATAAACGGGAAACTGGACAAAAACATGGCAGAAGGAACATTCGCAGCCGATTTCCCCCTCACGCAATGTCCGGAATGCCCTAGCAGTTTCACGCATTTTAACATTGAGATTACTATGTATGTATGTATGTAAGTATGTATGTATATATGTATTTATATATATGTGTGTATATATGTATATTTATATATATATATGTATATACGTTGATATATATATATATATATATATATATATATATATATATATATATATATATATATATATATATATATATATATAAACGTATAAATATATATATATATATATATATATAGATATAGATATACATATATACACACACATATATATATGTATGTATCTATCTATGTGTGTGTTTGCATGTATACGAACATGCATACGTACACGCACGCATATATTTAGTTTATTTAAACTGACTTCCTGTCTTGTGTTACGGTGACTCATACTCACGCTTCAGTGATTTTCAGTTCTCGCCCATCAATTCTCGCCTGAAGATTGGTCTCGCGAGAAATTCCGTGTAAATAAACCAAATACGCTATAACATTTATTGATTACTTTGCTAAAAAAAAAAAAAAGAAAATTAATATTTGAACATGTCCTTTATGTAAGTGCGCACGTATAGGTGTATAGACGTATTATATATATATATGTGTGTATATATATATATATATATGTGTGTATATATATATATATATATATATATATATATATATATATATATATATATATATATATATATATATACACACACACACACACACACACATACATTCAGCCATGAAGACATGTTTACTTAGCTACTCTGCCGTCGCGTTGAGTTCTACTTCAAATAATAATATTTCCAATATGTAAAATATATTTTAATATAATATACTTTACAAGTCATACAAAAGACACACCATACACATACAAAGGCACACACATGCGCAAACACACACACATACACACCTACACACACACACTAGATGATATACACACATACATACAAATATATGTATATTTATGTATGTGTGTAAATATGTGTGTGTGTGTGTCAGTATATATATATATGTGTGTGTCTGCTGTGTGTGTGTGTCAGTATATATATATATGTGTGTGTCTGCTGTGTGTGTGTGTATGTAAATGTACACACACACATATATACATATATATGTCCGTACATACGCACATGTATTGCATACAGACGTACATTAATAATATTATTTCTAATTTCCTACAAGTAATAAACATAACAAATGGTTTTTTAATTTAAAACATGAAAATATAAATGATCACATGTTGTGTGTTGAGAAGGAATTATAAAATAAAGAAAATATATAATAAAATAAATAAAGAATGAATAATTAAAGCAACAGTAAATAGAAAGTCTTGGTAATTTGCAATTGATATTATTCCAATAGAGTAATGTAACTATACGAAAGGTTACACAATCTATATATCAGCTCTGACTGTCTATCTATCCATCTATCTATCTATCTGCCTGTCTATCTATCGATCTATCTATCTATCTATCTATCTATCTATCTATCTATCTATCTATCTATCTATCTATATACCTACAGATTATTGTTTTTATTATTATATTTGTATAATAATCAAATCAGACAAATCCTATAATGGAAAAATTATCATTACCCCACACAAAAACTTCAGTGGGTGCGTTTGCCTCACCTGCACTCCCTGTTTCCGAGCCTATCCTTAGTGGTATGATCTGTATATTGTGCAATTTTGTTGCAAGTTCTGTGATTTCATCGGTATGATTTTTAAAAATTTCCCACGCCAACTACAATTAACGAGATTGTTTGCTTTCGAAAGCTACATTGTTTGGAATCTTTATATTTGAATTAATCTTCTATTTTTTTTTTTTTTGTCTCGGATATACATTATCATTTATTGGGTCTGATAATTCGATAAGGGGCCAGTTCCTATACTTAATTCTCTTGATCGTCTCTCATAACAATATCCGGCATTTTAACCTTGATCTCGTTCCCTCAGTGTACTGGTATATGCAACACTATAGTCTCTGTCTTTCTCTCAAGCATTTTCTCCTCTTTGCTTTCTTATCTCTTATCTCGTGTTACTTCGTAATGCCGGATAAAATGTGGTTGTTTCCCCACAACTAGCACGTATTCTGCAGTCTTCTTCTTCTTCTTCTTCTTCTTCTTCAATTCTCTCTCTCCACTCCTCTCTCTTCGCCGCCGCTTCCTCTTCCTCCTCCTCCTCATCATCATCATCACAATCATCTTCGACGTCGTTATCGTCATCAAAGCCACTAGCACCACCATCACCACCACCACCACCACCACCACCACCAACAACAACAACAACAACAACAGCAGCAGCAGCAGCAACAAACCATCATATTTCACTACTTAGACGTCTTGTCTTGTTATTTATGTCTTCAAACTTCACTCCAATTCATGTAGTTCTTCATTCCTGATATTTAACCAAATACTTTGACTTGATAGGATCAAGATTGATAATTAGAAACATCTGTCTTTATTATTTATATATTGCTACTTCTCCATTAGTCGTTCTCTATGCACGTCAGCGGATTCACTTTTCTATATACGAGGGATTATGCCGAAGATTTTGTCACACATAAACACATTTCTTTCATATTTTTGCTGTTTTGGATGACATATTTTATTTCATCTTTATGTTATTTTATTCCAATTTTTTTTTACTGCTTTAAGGTGAGAGGGTGGGAAAAAAGGAGTGGTTGGAATTTTTTATGCTTGTATTTGTGTGTGTGTATATATATATATATATATATATACACACACACACAAATACGTGCATAAAAAATTCCAACCACTCCT
>NC_068993.1:50786383-50787094 GCF_001194135.2 Octopus bimaculoides
CATAAAAAATTCCAACCACTCCTTTTTTCCCCATATATATACATATATATATATATATATATATATATATATGCGTGTGTGTGTGTGTGTGTATGCTTACATACGGTTATGTACGTATATTTCTCTGTAAGTAAGCATGTTTGTATGTATGCATGTACGTAAGTATGTATGTACGTACGTATGTAATTACGTACGTATGTAATTACGTACGTACGTACGTATGTATGTATATGTGTGTATGTATGTGTGTATGTATGTATGTATGTATGTGTGTGTATCTGTGTGTGAATGCATGTGTTTGTAGTTTTGTAGAGATTAGTTGTAGAACTGGGTTTGCACATTTGGGGCATATTGTACATAAATTTCTTTACATTTTACTCATGATACTGATATAAAACATTATTATTATTATTATTATTATTATTCAGTAGTTTTATTTTTATAACGTGCTTTCACTTCACTACCGAGCGCAGCTCTGTGCGCCTTGGGTATGTGCTGTGGTTTGCTGTGGTGCTCTTATGTTTACTGTATTGAAAGTGTTTTGCGTAGAATGTGTGCAGTACCCAGTAGTGCAATTTTCTGTATGTTATATATATTTGTAAGTCCTGGTATTTTTGTTATGTATTTGTCTGAATATTTTTTTATTATACCTAAGGCACCTACTATGATAGGAATTGTTTCTGTTTTTAGATTCCACATTCGAGTTATCTC
>NC_068993.1:50787250-50791638 GCF_001194135.2 Octopus bimaculoides
TTTTTTTCTTCATGATCTTTGACAACTATATCTGGTCTATTTGCCTTAATTTCTCTATCTGTGTGTATTGGCATATCCCAGAGTATGGTTGCTTTCTCGTTTTCTTTGACCTTTTCTGGCGTGTGTTTATACCATCTTTTTTCTGTTCTTATTCCATAATGTTGGCATAGCTTCCAGTGTATATAGGTCCCAGCTCTGTCGTGTCTGTGAATATATTCCTTCTTAGCCAGGACTGGGCAGCCAGAGATTATTATTATTATTATTATTATTATTATTATTATTATTATTATTATTATTAATATTGCTAAAGGCGGTGAACTGGCAGAACCGTTAGCACGCCGAGCGAAATGCTTGGCGATATTTCGTCTGTCTTTACCTTCTAAGTTCAAATCCCACGAGGTCGACTTTGCCTTTCATCCTTTTGGGGTCGATAAATTAAGTACCAGCCAGTTGAGTACTCGGGTCGATATAATCGACTATCCCCATTCCACCAAATTTCAGGCCTTGTGCTTATAATAGAAGGGATTATTATTATTATTATTATTATTGCAGAATCGTTAGCACGCCGGGTTAGATGCTTTGCAGTATCTTGTCCGTCTTTACGATCTGGGTTCAAATTCCACTGAGATTCACTTTACCTTTCATCTTTTAGGGGGGGGGGGGTCAATAAAATAAGTACCAGTTGAACACTAGGGTCGACGTAATCGACTTATCCCTCCCCCCAAATTGCTGGCCTTGTGCCAAAAAGCACCAGTCTCAAAAAACCTAGCTGTCCCCAATAGAGCAGTTTTATGAACCTGTATTATTATTTCACATACGCACAACAGATTAGAAAAAATCCAAACGTCGGTCTGCAACAAGTAACCTTAGATGCCAAGAACCCTCCTAAGTATTCTAGCTGTCCCTAATAACATTTTCGGGAGCTGTACCTAACTAGGTTTTATGCTTTATTTCCTCTACCCATTTGTTCAAATCTTTAGGGGAAGTTCCGAATGCTCCTGCAGCGATTTATTTTACACGGGCTTTCCACAGTCTCTGTAACTCAATTTCTAGGTCCTGGTTATGTGCTATTTTCTCTATACATCTCATATTGAGAGACGTACTATATACAGAGAAAGTCACTGTATACATTGGGAGGCCATTAAAACAAAACACCAGATTGTTCATTTACAGAGTCAGTCATGTGATAACGAAAAAAGGAAGACAGAGAGAAAAAGGGAAAAAAAACAATAAATAGAAAAATAAACAAATAAAATAAAGGGGGTGGGGAGAAAATTCACAGTGACAATGCTTTTCTCAGTATATGTGACGTACCAGTTAAGACAATCTTTTGCACTTCCTGCATGGATGGTAAGCCAGGGATCATCCTCAAATAATTTCCAGTTCCTTTTGTAATCATTCCAAGTGCTCCTACAGCCACTGGTATTGTAACCATCTTAAGATACCGCATCTTTTCGATTTCGATTAACAAATCTTTTTATTTTCTCAGCTTATCAAATTCTTTTGCCGAGATATTATGGTCACAGGGTACGCTCATATCAATCAATTATCATTAAGGCGGTGAGCTGGCAGAATCGTTAACACGCCGGGCAAAATATTTAGCGGTATCTCCACCGTCTTCACGTTCTAATTCCGCCGAGGTCGACTTTGTTTTTCATCCTTTCGGGGTCGATAAATTAAGCACCAGATGACCACTGGGATCGATATAATTGACTTAACCCCTCCCTCCATATTTCAGGCCTTGTGCCTATAGTAGAAAGGATTATTGTTATCACTAATAATAAATTAAGTACCAATTGAAGACTGGGGTTAATATTGTCGATTAATATGTGGTTTTTTGTCCCTATTTAATGTCGGTGGTACCTTCTCAGTTCATGACGAAACAGACTCGATTTCTCCTAACGTGCATAAATCTTACAACATACTTGTTAAGAATTTCCATAGTAATGATTACCAGATCTCTAATTTGAGACTTCAGTACTATCCTGTTTGCTTCACATGATAAGAGTTGTTCGGCCTTTCGTCATTCAATTTGGGATCTTTCTATTCTGGAGACATTTATTTAAAAACTTAGTACTCGTTTGAGTATTTTAAAGTTCTTCAGCTAGAACCGTTGCAGCTTTTTGCAAAACTTAGATAATTTTCAAGCTTGTTTTGCTCAGAAATGACTACTATATCGAACCTGTTCTCTTCTTCTTCAACTTTCTACTTTAATCCACTTTGCCTTCACATTGTGACGGCATCTTTTGCTCCACATGTCACTCCAAAATGTTTTCATTTCAGTTTTCATTTGGTACCTCATCGAGATGTGTTCTGACCCCTCCAATGTTTCAGACAATTTGTTCTAATTAGTTTGATACCAGTTCTGTTGGACCCTAGCTCCCATCGTTCTACCAGGGTCGACTTTTCTACCTCAATTTACTTCAATTTTTTGAATTACAACATTTCCTCGATTTTAATAGACACTTGCAAGGAAAACACCACCTGTATGACGCAGTGGTCATCTGACGAAAATAGGATGAGAAAGGATTAAGAGATAAAAAAAAAAAAAAGAATCCGATAGGGGATAACGATGGACCTGAAATTAATGCGCGTGAAAAGTGATACAGAGACAGAGTTATACTGAAGAGAGTTATGTTGGATAAAGAAGAAAGAAGTATTTGGTTGAAGCTAGGATGGTTGGAGTAACGACAGGATCGAGTTATTGACAAAAACAATAGAATAACACGATCATAAGTAATCTTGCCAACCTGGGAGCAAATCAAAGAAATAAAAAATGAAAGAATACGATAATGTTATACCATTTAGTTCCCTCTTGGAACATAAACGAGTAGGGAGTTCATTCATTGTACTACAGGGAATAGCTGACCAAATCGATATCCACTATCTTATACAAGATTGAAGTAGATGTAGCATTTAAAGACGCTGACTATAAAGTATGCTTTGAGTTAAAAGACGGTGAGGAGAAAGCATCATGTGACTAAGACGGAAAGGGAGTCAATTTCAGTTTCTTAAATAACGTGTATTAGGGAAAGGAAGCCATTATAAAGTAAACACAATGTTAAAATGAATAAGCGAAGAAAAATAAAATGTATTGACGGGCTAGCGATACCGTCGGGGGAGGTTATGAAGCAGATAGAAGAGACAGGCTATAAGTACTTGTGGATATTGGAAATGGATAAATTCATGGAGAAAGAAATGACAGAAAGCTTTAAGGTGGAGTACTTGCGCAGACTAAGACTGATCCTTAAGTCGAAATTAAACAGACGCAATGAGATTGAAACTATCAAAACCTGGGCGGTTTCACTCCTTAAATATGGAGCAGGGGTAATCGCATGGACAGTAGACGAACTAAACAGCTTAGACAGAAAGACAAGGAAATTGCTGACTAGATATGGGATACTTCACCCAAAAAGTGACACAGACAGACTATATGTATCAAGAAAAAGAGGGGGAAGAGGACTTATTGGATGGGAACACAGCATTAGAGCAGAAGAAAGCAACATTGCATGGTATGTAAAAAATGCCACAGAACCGCTATTATAAGAAGTAAGAAGGTCAGGCTTGTGTAGGATGGAAGATATAAGTGCAGAATTTGTGGACAAAATGGTGAAACCGTATGGCATATTACCAGTCAATGTACGCTACTAGCCCAGAAGGAATATAAGAGATGCAGCGACAATATAGCAAGGCTTGTCCATTGGACACTTTGCAACAGGTATGGACTTGACAGAGGAAAAAATTGGTACGACCACAATCCCAAAGGCATCATCGAAAATGATAATGCAAAGACTCTATGTGATTTTATGGTTCAGTACGACCATGAGAGGGAGAACAGGAAACCAGACATTGTGTTAATTGAGAAAAAAAAGCAACCGATGCAAACGACCATCCTTTTGATAAGCACATTAGAAGGCAACACCTCCCTCTCTACACTCACCTTTCACTTCAAATGCTATTTGAAGAAATTGATGAGGGCTTGACCATTTAGGATTGCGCCTGTCTTCAAACCTTTCAGACGGGTCCCCCCCCCCCACACACACACAGCCTCTTTTGTCACAGCCACTGAGCAGAGAAAGACCTGCCTTCCTTGTCTGCTAAGAGAAGGTGGTGCGTCGATAATAATCTTCGTCTTCCTCTTTTATCATCATCATCATCATCATCATCATCATCATCGTCGTCGTCGTCGTCGACCTCGTCCTCGTTCTCATTATCATTATCATCATCATTATTATTATATTTGGTTTTAATATTTATATTTGAGTGAATAAATATATCCATTAAAGTTTAGAATATCACTAATATATGGCAAGCGTGTTTGTTTGCCTCTATCTGTATATATGCACATACATATATGTATATACCTATGCATGTATATATATATATAT
>NC_068993.1:50793407-50797427 GCF_001194135.2 Octopus bimaculoides
ATATAAATATATGTATATCGGATGCAGAGGAAAATCGTCCACGTAGCGGCTGTTTGGAATGCTAATTGCATTTCTGCCTCATCGGGAATTGTCAATAGTATGTACTGACAGTCAATCGTATACAAAGATGAAATCTGTGGCCAACGATATAGAAAAACCGTAAATGGACAATCACTGCAGTTGTGAATAGCCACCCGTCTCAATAAAAAATCCCAAAGCAGTAAATTTGCTTTCGCTGATACACCGATAATTTTTCATGTTGAAATACCGTGAAGATAATACTAGTTCGAGATGCTTATCACCACAGTCTTGTAAGGTCTGTCGGTATAAACTATACTGAGATGGCAACGAAGTCTGTATGCAGGTCACTTAATATGCAAGAAATAGCAGTTAGGTACTTCTAGACTTGCTCCCTACCAAGTAAAAAGGTGAAGTAAAGACCGGATTATTTAGTACTGGTTCAAATGTCCTTCGTCATACACCTCCTCGATCAGAGTTATATGAAGTCAAAGAAGCGCAACTCTGATTCATGGCTTTGTGGTAGGCAGTATGCTTCCTAACCACATAGTTCTGGGTTCAGTCACGCAGCCTGGCACCTTGGGCAAGTGTCTTCTAATATAGTAATAGGTCGATCAGAGACTTCGATTTTTTATTGGGCAGATCAAAGACTTGTTAGTGAAACTTAAAGAAGCCCGTCGTATATATGTGTGTGTTTGTGCTCGGTTACTTGCACGCTAATTTCACAAGCAGGCCGTTCGGCTGATCGGTTCGACTGGAAACTTTGTCGTAACCGACGGATCCCCAACTGAAGGATCCTATAATTGTTGATTCTATTCACCTACAAGCAAAAGCAGCCAATTAAATATTATCAGGGATTGTATAAACAAAATTGTTTAATTATTTTCTGGATTGCAGAAGTGTACGCAATAAAACGCACATAAATTTTAACGACAATATTGTATACGGATTCCCAAGGGTTGCGGTTGAGAACTACTGTCTACAACAGAGAACATCCCTGAACACGTGTTTCTGCCTCAATAATCTTCCTCAGCTCTTCAAACCTCCTGCCTTGTTGCTTGCATCCAGAGATATTAGATTACATTAAAAAGAATTGAACGTATTTATGGCCTAAGTAATTTGCATACATAAAAAAAAATAATGAGCTAAGAGAAATAACCATTACTCTAACCCTAATTATTCAGTGGCATGTATTGTCCAAGGTGTCCAAATACAAGCCACTGGCCACTATCAACTCTCAATTATTTTTCTCAACTCATTTTTGTTTAAATCATGATAATGAACTTAATGCATGAATGCGTCTCTCTGCCAGTCTGTCCAGTTGTTTCCGTAACAGAGTTCCCCTGACCGTCCGACTGTTGTTCAGGGTGAGCCAATCTGGTTTTCATTCAACGATTTGGGATTTACGAGCCTTTTTTTTTTTGCTGACGTGAATCAAAGTATTCAATGTGAATTTGCTGAGCTTCATTGGTTAGATTTTTTCGTGACGTCATAATTCAGTTTGAAGGATCCTGTTCTGTTGTATTGTTTATCAAAACCTAATGGCAGCAAAAGCATCCATATTCAAATTGAGGCAGAAACTTGCTAAACATGTATGCACGCATGCCTGCGTATACTTAATGCATGTATGCATGTACTTACGTATATCTATTGATATGCATATATATATATATATATATATATATATATATATATATATATATATATATATATATATATATATATATATATATATATATATATATATATATATATATACATACATACACACAGAGACACATATATATATATATACATGTATGTGTGTGTGTGTATATATATACACAGATACACATAAATATACGTATATGTGTGGATATGTATATATATATGTATATATATATATATATATACATATATATTTGTATATATATAGAGAGAAAGAGAGAGACAAACAAATACACACAAACACACACGCACATACACACACACATATATGCATGTGTGTGTGTTTGTATGCGCGTGTGTTTACACAGTAGGCTATGAATAAAGAAAATACATTTTTCTTCAGTCTACATCATATGTGAATGCACACGCGAATAGAAAGACGCGACGGGGGATGAAAGGCTGTGCAAAGGTATGTGTGTGTGTGTGACTGCCTATAATTATGCGTGTGTGTACGCTTGTATGTGACTGACATGTGTTTCCTAATTGTTATCTATACATTTGTGTGCATGCGTGTGCAAGATTCTTTCTCCCCTTCTCTGTCCCCCTCTTGGTCTCTCTCCCCCTCTTTATATACATACACATAAATACATACATATATACATATATATGTATATATGTGTGTAAATATGTATATATGTGTGCATATATGCATATATATATATATATATATATATATATATATATATATATATATATATATATATATATTTGTATATGTATAGATATAAATATGTATGCATATCTATCTATCTATCTATCTATCTATCTATCTATCTATCTATCTATCTATCTACATGTAAGTATGTCTATATATATCTGTGTGTGTGTGTGTGTGTGTGAGTTTGTATGTATGTGTGTCTATATATACATATATATATATATATATATATATATATATATATATATATATATATATATATATATATATATATATATACAAATATATATATGTATATTTATTTGTATATATATGTGTGTATATATATATGTATATATATGTATGTGTATATATGTACATACACTCACACACACACGCACATATATAATGTACTGACATGCATATACATAAGTATGCGTGTGAGTGTACGCTTAGTGCAAATGTACATATTTGCACGTGAATTCTTAGATATGCATGCATCGTGTACATTATTCTATTTGTGCGACGCGTGTAGGTATGTTTAAGATAAAAATACATACAAAAAAGAAAAAAAAATACGCAAGAGAAAACAAAAGACATTTCTCCTTAAAAGTAGTACTAAGTAACCAAAATAGACTTGTGACCCCTAAATCAAGACAATATACAATATCGACCCCCTTTTCATTTTCCTTTTCTTTTTCGCATATGCCTTGTTGTCACCTCGGTGTTGAGTGAGATCAATAGTCTATATCGTTCGTCTGTAGACGTAATTAGGGATCATACGTCTATTTTAGTCATCTTTTGATCCCTAAATTACCCCCACCTTCACGTAAAAAAGGGAAAAAAATTCCTTCACCCTCTACAAAATATCCCCCCGTCTCTTAAATAACAATGGAAATGGAGGGGGTGCTAAACAATGTAAGTTATTGATTGGTTGTACTGAGAAGGCTCTGTTTCCACCATGTTTTTTTTTAGAAAGGGGTAAGGGTGGGTAGATATGAGAGAGGGAGAGCGGTGGATATGATAGACGGAAAAGGGTGGAGGGTGGATATGAGAGATGGTAGTCGTGTGAGGTGGGAATGGAAGGTGGTAGGAATGAAAGGCAGATATGTGAGATGATAGGGGTAGAAGGTGGGTATAGGAGAAAGCGGAGTGGCGGTGGGGGCAACGGAAGATGGTAGGGTGGAGGGTGCAAGTGAGAGGTGGTAGTGGTAGGATGTGGGAAAGGGTGGGGTTGGTGAGGAAAATAGGAGGCGGTGGAGGGGAGGGTAAGAATGAGAGATGATAAGGGTGGAAGGTAGATATGAGAGATGGTAGTGGGGTGGAAAGTAAAAATGAGAAACGGAAGGAGGTGGAGGTGGGGTGGAATAGAGAGAAGGGTTTTGAGGGGTGGGTAGGTTTGGAAGTAAGGGTTGAGGGGCTGGTTGTCGGGTGGTTCGGTGGTTGAGTGGGGTAACGGAATGTTGAGGAAATCGGAACGAGATTAGAGAGAAAATGAGTTTACAATTCAAAGTTCCCTTGGGGAGGTAGATATATTTCAGGTAGCAGTGGTAGTAGCTGTTGTAGTGGTAGCCAGGGGTGGTAGCGGTGGTAGTATTGTTGGTGGAAATGGTGATGGTAGCAGTGATGATGGTGGTAGTATTGGTGGTAGTGTTGTT
>NC_068993.1:50797437-50800852 GCF_001194135.2 Octopus bimaculoides
GTATTGTTGGTGGAAATGGTGATGGTAGCAGTGATGATGGTGGTAGTATTGGTGGTAGTGTTGTTGGTGGTAGTGTTGTTGGTGGTAGTGGTGGTAGTGGTGGTGGTAATGGTAGTGGTGGTAGTGGTGGTGGTAATGGTAGTGGTGGTGGTGATGGTGGTAGTGTAGTTGGCGGTAATGGTGATGGTAGTAGTGGTGATGGTGGTAGTGGTGATAATGGTTACGGTGATGGTGGTAGTACAGGTGGTAGTGTTGTTGGTGGTACTGGTGATGGTGGTAGTGGTGATGTTAGTGGTGAGAGTAGTGTTGAAGGTGTTAGTGGTACTGGTGTTGGTACTAGTGGTATTGGAGGTGTTAGTGGTGGTGATGATGGTAGTAGCGGTGACAGTGGTTGTGGCAGTAGAGGTATTCGTAGTAGTGATGGGGCAGAAGTGTTGGTTGAGGTGGTGACTGTAGTGGTGCTAGTAATACTGACGAGCGTAATAGTAATGGCGCTGGTGGTTAGTGGTGGTAGTGTTAGTAGTGGTGGAGGTAAACAGTACTGGTGATAGTAATGTTGTTGTTGTTGGTCCTAGTGTCGGTGGTAGCTGTGGTAGTAGTAATGTTCGTAGTGGTAGTAGTATAAATGATGGTTATACTACCGAGTAGGGGGGCATTCATAGTGATGATGGTAGTGGTGACAGTGGAGTAGCGGGGGTAGTGGAAGGAGGTTTGACGCTGGTTGTGGTGGTTGTGATGGTCACGGTGGTAGCGGTAGCAGAGTAAATGGTGGTGGTGGTGGTGATGGCAGCAGCGTTCATGTAAGTGCTTCTTAGCGGTGTTAGCGGTGATGTTAGCGAAGATGGCGACGATATTTTTTAACTATAGTTAGTGGTGGTCGCGGTGGTAATGTCAGTCTTTGTGGAGGCGGCAATAGAGGTGTCAGTAGTTGCAGTGGTAGTAGATGTAGTTGTTGTGGTGGTGGTGGTGGTGGTGACGGTAGGAGAGTTAAACATATGCAATAACAACAACGACACCACCACCACCACACCCACCACTACCACAACCAGCACCACCGCCGCCGCCGCAAACACTACGACCACCACCACTACAAACAACAACAATAATAACAGAATATTTAAATATAAGATGTAAAATAAGAACAGCCCCCACCCAACCCCAATGAAAAAAACATAATATTAAAAACACGAAAACAAACATCAGAGAAAAATGGAAGATAAATAGAAAATTGCCTGTATGTATGAATATATACTCAATACCTCTTATATATACCAATGAATGTATAGATGGATGGATGTATATATAGACACGCACATATAAATACTTATGTGTGTATATATATAAGAATGCATGTATATATGTGTATATAGATGTATATATATTTGTACATATATATAAATATACATACATTCATATACATATATATTGTTGTATGTATGTGTATACATGTATACCTATATATATGTATATATATATATATATAGGTATATATATATACGTATATATATGTATGTATATATATATATATATATATATATATATATATATATATATATATATATATATATAAGCATATATATGTAAATATATATATGTATATATATAATGTATATGCATGCATATATATGTATATATATCTGTATGTATACACACACACACATATATATATACGTACACATACATATTCATATATAAGTATAGATATATGTATGCATATATACGTGCAGACACTCACGCGCGTGCACATATATGCCTTCGCATGCATGCCTATGCATACAAACATACGCACACGCACGCACACACACACACACACATTATGTATATGTATATATGCATGCGTGCATGTGTGCACGTATGAATGCATGTCTGTATAAATATGTATGTCTGTAAAGATGTTTATATATAATTATACGTGTGTATATATGTACTTTTATTTGTAATATTCAAGATGTTTACACTCTTTTACTCCATACTTACCCTGAAAGCATTGGTGACCGAATAATTTTGAAATATCTCTTCATCTCTGTATCGAAACGACAACGAAAAACAACGACCATGGCGACGACGAGGGGCAACAGCAGCGACGCTGCCGAGGACAAAGGATACGACGAAGTCGACGACGGTAATAACGAAGGCGATGCCGACGAGGACGACGACGGTGGGGGGGGGCGATCATGCTGATAATCATGATAAAGGACGGCTGCGACTACGACGACGACGACGACGACAACAAATAAACAACGACGATGCGATGACGGAGAAAAAAGACGCTCCCGCCACCACCGCCGACGCCGCGACCACCGCTGACGCAGCCGATAATGATAATGTTGATGATGATGATGATGCTGATGATGCTTATAAAGACGGTGACGACGACGACGACGACGAAGAAGAAGACAACGACGACGATGGCGATGATGATGACAATTACAATATTGATGATGATGGTGATGATGATGATAGTGATGATGATGATGATGGTGATGATGATGATGGTGATGATGATGGTGATGTTGATGACGGTGATGATGATGATGATAATGATGACGCCGACGAAAACGGCCACGACGTTGTCGATGACGATGAGGAGGAGGAGGAGGGAGAGGAGGAGGGAGTGGATAGGACGATGAAGTGGAAGTAGTAGTAGTAGTAGTAGTATGAGAAGATGAAGAGAAACAATAAAAAATAGAATAAACAAAAATTAAGAGGAAGGAGGAGGAAGGGAAGAAAAGAAAAGAAAAAGACGAAGAAGAAGAAGAAGAAGAGGCAGGAGGAGGAGGGGAGGAAAAAGAAGAAGAAGAAGAAGAAGTGGAAGGAGAAGGAGGGGAAGAAAAGAAGAAAAAGAAGAAGAAGAAACGGAAATTAGAAAAGGCTGCGGAGGTGATGGCGGAGTTGGTATCATTGTCGGTGGTAATGGTGGTGGCGGTGTTGATGTTGTTGTTGTTGCTGGTGGTGGTGGTGGTGGCTGGCGGCGGTGGTGGTGATTGCGTGGACGAAAATGTCATGCAAACCCAGGGTATTCACACCGCCCCTTCCCTGATCTCCACTCCACCCTATTTACACGAGAAACGATTAGAACGAAAGGAAAAACAAAACTATCAGTTGGTTGGTGTTACACATTTATAAGGGGAAAAACATTCTATTTTGTTCTTTAATTTTAGTGGGGTGGAGGGGCGGGGTATCGTTTGTTTGTTTTTTTTTATATTGTTTTTATTTTTCATTCATTATTTTCATTAGTAGATCAAAACGATTACAGCGCCCCCTCTACCGTGCAACATAATTTTTTTTTCTTTCCTTTTTGCCTTCATTCAGTCGTAAAACGTTGGAGAAAAGCTTATGTAAGAGGTGATAATCAGCGCTGTCTCTACCACCATTCGGCATATGTGTGTGCGTCTATGTATTCATTATGTGTATG
>NC_068993.1:50800998-50801598 GCF_001194135.2 Octopus bimaculoides
TATATATATATATTTACATATGTATATGTATATGTATATATGTATATATATATATATATATGTGTGTGTGTGTGTGTGTGTATGTATATACACCCAAACATGCTTGTGTGTATATGTCCTATTACCGTTCAGAGCAAGCGCACGTGCTTGTGTGTGTGTGTGTGTGTGTGCGCGCGCGTATTTATATGTATATATTCATATGTATGTATATATACATATATACATCCGTACATGTTATGTAGCTAACTACATACATATTTATATATTTATATATTTATCCTCATGCAAATAAGTTATACAGAATCGCACTTAATTCTCTCGTCCTTTATCTCAAATACACACTTATACACGTTACACGCATCTACATACACAAAGACATACAAACATATCCATGTATGCATACTTATACAAGAGTGTTCATATATATTTACGCATATACACTCTAACGCAAACACTTGTATATGTATGTATGTAAGCTGGTATGTATGCATATATACATACACACACACACACACACACATATATACATATATATCTATCTGTCTATCTTTCTATTTATATGTGTATATATATATATGTGTATATATATATATATATATA
>NC_068993.1:50802387-50804025 GCF_001194135.2 Octopus bimaculoides
TATATAATGGGCTTCTTTCAGTTTCCGTCTACTAAAGCCAGTCACAAAGCTTTGGTTGGCCTGAGGCTATAGTAGAAGACACTTGCCCAAAATTCGTCGCAGTGGGACTGAACCCAGAAGTATGTGTTTTGGAAGTAAACTTCTCGCCACACAGCCACTCCTGCGCCTGCTTAAGTCATTAGATAAGATATAGAAACCTGCACATTAGTATAAATGACATAAATTTATTAATATTGTGCTGTACAAGATATTGATCTAGTAGTAGTAAACTAGTTGGCAGTTTCAGAAATTTGAAGTTCCAGTTCTTAAATTTGGGCAGATTAGAAGAGGGTCCGGACCATTAGTGTCAGGAAAGTCGTTGTTCTACCGGTACAAGAAATATAGGATGGTGCTTTTGTAAATCTTTTACTCGATGGAATTTGAAGAAGGTTTTCTGTTGATTATATACCATTTCGTTTCACGTTTTTTTATTTCCTCTTTATTATTAAAGACGTGATAGTTAAGACACACGGTGGGTAGAATTGTTTGAACATCGGAAAGAATTTCTAGTGAAATTCGTTCCGGCACCTTGCGTTCTGGTTTTAAATTCCACAGAAGTCATCTCTGCCTTTCATCCCTTTAGGGTCCATGAAATAACATGCAAGCGAAGAGCTATGGTCAGTGGCATCGATTTACCACTTCTCAAAATTGCTGATGTTGTGCCTAAATCAAAGACAATGGTTAAAGGATTAGTTGTCTTGCACATTTTTATATTTACATGACACGAAGAAGGACCAAAGAATTCTTTCAGAATTTAGATAGAATTCCTTTTCGCAGTTATCACAGACTTTACCGATGTATTAATTTTTCTTGTTTGTATTAGTTGAGATTATTATTTTCTAATATATTATGGGATGCGGAAAGGATCTAGAAGTTATTGCTAAGCGATGGATTTATTCTCACAAAGACCCAAAATGAAAAATAAACGTTGCCTGGTTTTAAAGATGTCGAAGAAACACTAAAAAAATGAACTAAAAAAAGGCTAAAAATAATAAAACACTGATGAAAAATATGGTTCGAAATTATTGTGTTAGATTGTAATATGAGTCTGAAAGGTTTGTTTCGTATTTTCTTTCCTCGATCGCTTTTCCGGCAATTCTTCAATATTAGAAAATGTTGGAGAGGAAAGTAGGAGAAAGGTTCTTACCAGGATATCAAAAGTACGGAGAGAAGATACCAAGGGAAATGGAATGTCAATATGATGGCAAAATATTCCTGGTGTTTGCAACGAGATACGTCTAATGCATGGTATAAGAAACCATAAAAAAAAAACAAACACATCGATTTCAATATCGTTTAGAAGTTTGTAGAAATTGATTGAAAACTTTTAATATTTGTATTTCTGTAATGATTTTCTGAAACTTGTCAGAAACTTGCCTGTTCGGTATTTATATAGTAAATGCCATTTTTGGTTTTAGCTGCTCGCACTTTCTCTTCGAGATTCAGTTGTTGTGATTATGGTTTAGCACCAAGATAATTGAAGAGCAAACCGAACTATCACGCAGATATTCGTGTTATACACGAATACATACACATACACACATATATACATATACATATATATATATATATATATATATATATATATATATATATATA
>NC_068993.1:50804098-50805878 GCF_001194135.2 Octopus bimaculoides
TGTGTGTGTGTGTGTGTGTGTGTGTGTGTGTGTGTGTATATATATATATATATATATATATATATGAGAGAACATCTGCATGACAGTTCGGTTTATATATACATACATAAATACGTACACGCAATCATATACAAACATATGTAATTATGTGCGTATATGTATTATATATATTATCGAATTTATATACACTTGTGCATATATATATATATACATATCTATCTATCTATGTATCTATCTGTCTATCTATCTATCTATCTATCTATATACACACACAAACACACACACACACACACACACATACACACACACGCACACGCACAGACATACATACATGCAGATATACATGTGGTGTATGCGTACACACACAAGCACTTATATATTGCATTAAATCTGAATGCATTCGATTTACAGAATACGCATAGAAAATCAAAAAATGAATTCAGCAAAAATTTGTCAGCCAAATGTCAAAGAGACATACAGCCAACATGTTACATGTGAAACTCTACTGATATCTCACTACATACGAATATAATGACAAAAAATTTAGATAATGCATCTAATTATCATATATATACATATATATGTATATATATATATGTGTGTACACATATTTGTTTATCTCTCTCTATATATATATGTATATATACGAACATATACACATACATATATATGTATATATGTTTGCTTGTGTCTGTGTGTTTATGTGAGTTTAATTGAAATACTCAATGTGAAGTAAAACATATTTGAAAACTACATCTGTTTTCCTATTGCTACGAAAATGTTCTATTACAATACTGCGATGGACGTAAATCTATTTGTTTATTCTGCATTTAGAGGTGCATACACATACACGCACGTGCACATATGCACCCACCGCAACATAACCCTTGGTGCAAAGAAGAGTGAAGTTGTAGGATGCCATTCCGGATCTTCTGCGACGTGTTGCTGGTTCCTCGCACAAGGGAGAGTATATGATGAATGTAAGCACGCGACTCTGTCAAGAGAATCTGTAAAGTAGAAGACTGGTTAAATTTACAAACCGGTTTTGGACTGGACTGGGGTTAGCAGAGAGGATGGCAGAAAGAAAGGCTGTTAAATATGTAGCCTCATACACAGGTAAAGACATACAGCTTCACAAACACGTAAAGACATGCAGACATACACCATACGTTAGTGGAGATGGAAAAGAGGCAGAGAAAGGAGACAGGAATAAGGTAGGAGTTCATGAAGGAGTAACAGAGTAAGAAGAGAAGGGAGAGAAAGAAGATAAGGGACAAAGACAGAAAGGAAGAAATATTCCTTTTTTTTTTTTACTCTAGGCACAAGGCCCGAAATTCTTTGGGAGGGGGCCAGTCAATTAGATCGACCCCAGTACGCAACTGGTACTTAATTTATCGACCCCTGAAAGGATGACAGGACCTTCTTTGCATTTTCGAGTCCCTCCTTTGCTCTTCAACGTCCTCTTTGGGTCTCTGGGTCCTCTCTGCATCTCTGGGCTGCTCCTTAGATCTTCAGATCGTTTCTTGCATCTACTAATCTCGGATTGATGTATGGACTGAAACCTCGCCGACACGCAACAACTCATAAAAGAGAAATACACGTACACTCCATCTGCAAGACCCATGCACATTTACACAAGTGAAACGAACAAATATTTAACTATCAAAACCACTCTTGTAGTAAAAGTGTCATTTAAATACAGAAAAATTAGCATAAACAGAATTCACATACATACAAACATACATACATACATATACATATGTGTCTGTATATTATATAT
>NC_068993.1:50806235-50809220 GCF_001194135.2 Octopus bimaculoides
GTGTGTATTTATATATGTATATACGTATATGCGTTTGTACATGTATATATATGTATATATGCATATGTGTGCGTGCATGTATGTATGTGTGTATTTATATATGTATATACGTATATGCGTTTGTACATGTATATATATGTATATATATATATATATTTATATATACACACACACATATATATATGTGTGTGTGTGTGTGTGTGTGTGTGTGTGTAAGTATGTATGTACATCTCTCTCTTTCGCTCTCCGTCTGTCTGTTTGTATGTCTCTCTCTGTAAAGATATATACACATGCGCACACACATACATGCACACCAATATATAATTTCAGCGTTATTCCCTTAACACCCTACATACATTCCTGAGGAATAAAGCTCTGTGATTATACCCAATTATCTTGGCATTTTGGTGAACTTTCTTCAGTTCTTGTCAAAGTTCATTAACTTCGCACCACGTGATACCGAAACAATATAGCTCAAGGTTATATAAAATATGTACCTTAGTTGAAATATTGGTATGATACCTCATGTACTCGTGTTAGTTTCACTAACATCGCTGTGATACCTTGTATGTTTGTGTTAGTTTTACTAACACGGATATACAAAATATCATACAATATCTCTCAACAGTTGTCAAACTAACACGAATACAGCAATACAGTATGGGTATATATGGCCATATATATTACACACACATAAATATGCTTCAATATACTGATTATATAATGTAATATAAAATATCCTGACTCACCTTCGGTTACAGTGGTGAGGTTTCCAGTTGATGCGATCAGCAGAACAGACTGCTCGTAAGATTAACGTTTAAGTGGCCGAGCATTCCCGGGACACGCGTACCCTGAACGGAGATCTCAAGGAGATTTCAGCGTGTCACAGACTGTGACAAGGCTGGTCTTTTGAAGTACAAGTACTACTCATTTGTTCCTGTTGAGTGAACTGAGGCAATTTGAAATGAATACCCGATCGCCTTCACTATATAATATGATATAATGTTATATAATATAATATGATATTAAATTATGTAATATATACGTTGAAAGTCAACAAAGTTTGCTTCAGAAGTGTTGGGATGTATTGAAAGATAAAGAAATAATTTTATTCTCAAACGCAGGATAATGCTAATAGTATAGCATGAACAGGATAATAATTTATCCATATTCTGCATAAAAATCTGGTCGTCGACAGATTTTTTCTGTAAAATATGGATAGTATATCCTGTTCATGCTATACTATTAGCATTATCCTGCGTTTGAGAATAAAATGATTTCTTTATCTGTATCTTATGTATGTATGTATGTATGACTGGCTGGTTGGCTGGCTGGATATGTGTGTGTGTGTATGTATGGATGTATCTATCTATCTATCTATCTATCTATCTATCTATCTATCTATCTTTCTATCTATCTCTATTTATACATAGATACACACACGCACACACACACACACATATATATATACATCTACATATATGTATGTATATATTTATGTGAATGCTTATGTCTACACATGCAGGTCTTTGTGTATATATGCATATATAAATTCACATTTATTCTATCACAAATAATAATATTTAAATATATATTTACACATATATGTATACAAGTATTAAGAATTTGTGCAGACATACACACATTGCCCTATCACACACACATACACATATATTTCACTACATATAATTATTATATGCTCGTACGACGCATTCTGTATTTGTAAAATTCGACATACAGAGAAACATGCACATGTCATTCTAATACATTGGCAGAAACAAAGAGGAAGTGTATGAGATCGACCAGATAGATAGATAGATAGATAGATAGATAGATAGATAGATAGATAGATAGATAGACTGAGATTGGCAGAGAGAAGGCGAGAGAATGAGAGACGAAGAAGAAAGAACAATGAATGGTAAACGTGATGCTACAGACATTATCGGGAGATCGTAGAGGTGCCAAACAATCATTCGTTCCATTTAATGAAACTGTCTATGGAATCAGTCTTCAATTTTCTCTGATGTCTAATAGAATTAATTCATTAGCAAACCACTTCACAACAATTCCGACTCTAAATGGATTAAACCAATCACAGATGGAAACTAATATTTCACTAAATAGAGAATGGTGACTTGGCAGAAATTTGTAGATCATCTCACTAAATAGCTTACAGCACTTAGTTATATTTCTTACTCTAATTTCATTCATCATTCCTTTCCCATGCTGCAAAATTCTGCTGTTTCAGCGTCGCCAAAGTCCTGGTGTTCAAATGTGTTCAGCTTCTGGTAACGTGGAATACATACATATATATACATAATGGGGAATATATACATACATATGCGAGAATTTCATATAAATAAATAAATATATATATATATATATATATACATATATATATAGTAATAAGAAGAAGAATCCTTGGATGGAATTTATAAATATTTTAATGCCTCGCTGTGCGCTTTTGCACAAATCACAGTCCGTGATCTTAAGAGACGTGATTTGTGGACAGGCGCATTGCCATGCAATAACATATTTATAAACTCCATTCTAGGATTATTGTTATTATTACTATATTTTGACATACATTATATCGGTATAGTTTGGTGCAACCCCCAAAAACTGGTCCGTCAGTCAACATTATTAGACCGTGGTTGGGATAATGGAATAGGGGCTTTAGCTGCATATTCGAAACGTTTCCTGTAAACAGATTTAAAATAAATATTTGTGAGTGTGTGTGTGTATGTGTGTGTGCATAGATCGATAGCTATACATTTGTAAACATATATATGTACGTGCATCTGTGTTAAGAAGCTTGCTACCCAACCACACGATTCCGGGTTCAGTCCCACTGCGTCGCACCTTGTGTGCAAATTTCTTTTGCTATAACCATGGGCCGATCAAAACATTTTGATTGGATTTGGTAGGCGGAAACTGAAAGAAGCTTGTCGTATATATATATATTTATATATATATATTTATATA
>NC_068993.1:50809832-50810590 GCF_001194135.2 Octopus bimaculoides
CAGTATATCCCAAAACAGTTGATAACGAACTTAATATTCATCTTTTTTTTTTATATTCAACCCATTGAAAATCTAATTCGACAGGAACGTAAGAAGCAAAGGTTTGAACGTCATCTAGCGGGATGGATCAACAGCAATTAAGCTATTCAATTCATCAATTATTCATTAAACACACCAAGCTGAAGCAGACATCGATATCATTTAATTGGAGGTCAGAAACATTGTCTACTGATCGTCGTTGGACGAGGTTTTCTCTCTGGATAGCTTCCATCCACTAGAAATGTAAAATCCCTATTGGCCCCAATCCATAGCCATCAAAACAAATAGGCGTCAAAGAGTGCACACCTATTGATGCCAAATGGTCTGGATTCGGCAGGCATTTCTAAAGGAAAGTGTTCCAAGCTACAAAACTTTTATATGCGAATAACGCGTCTCCTACTAACTAGCACGAAACAGTCTACCTAATGCATTGCAGACATCATGACTCCTCTCATGTATAAAGTCTATATGTATGTATGTATGTAAGTATGTCTATTTATATGTATATATATGTATATGTATTTATGTGTATGTATGTATATATATATGTATATATATATAAAGAATATATACATATATGCATATGTATATATATACATATATATATGTTTATATATATATATATACATATATATATGTATAGACACACACGCACTCACATACACACACACACGCACACACAAACACATATATATGTATATATATATATATATATATAT
>NC_068993.1:50812928-50815891 GCF_001194135.2 Octopus bimaculoides
ATTTCGGGACGGTCATTTTTTTTTTGCCAAATAAACACACGCACTATATATTTTGTTCTTCACTCGTTTATTACTGTTTTTATTTTTTTCATTTTTATTTTAGCTCATGTCCATTGTCCGGAAATCTTTCGTCACAAATACTTTTTAGCGATGCTTTTCGCTTCCGTCTTTGACGTTTCGAGCCTATGCACTTCTACAGAAAGAAATAAGGAGAGAAAACAGACAGTGTTGCAGTCATAATAAAAAGTGAAGAATGAGGCTGAGAGTGTAACCTCATCTGAGAACACACGTAGTCAATTACTTTTAAAATAAGAATACTCTATCTTCTTCGTTCGGACATCAAAACCTATTTAGAATCATATGTTGCAAAAATGTCTTGTACTATTCTTCTACTATTTTCGACTGAAATAGAAGAATTTTTGTGAAATGTCTGTTTTGGCTTTTTTCTGTTATCTTTAATAACTTTTCAATCAAAAAACCAAATGAGATAAGACATTAATTCACAAAAAAATTGGAAAACAATATTTGGACCGATTCTCCTGAGAAATAAAAAATAAATAAATAAATGAATAAATAAATAAATAAAGAGAATATGAAGGTTGTCTGAGGACTCGATCGGTTAACCTAATATAGCTGTCACTAATGAAATTGACTTCTTACTCTTTTGGTTCACAAGGGGTGATCTACTGGCCTACTGCCATGGAAAATAGAGTATGTAGTTTGTTTTTAATCAAAAGTATTTATTTTACATCGTAGAATGATACTCAAAATTATAAGCACCGCTTTGAGTGTTTTATAATGTCTAATAAAATTTGTTTTTCATAACGATTAATATAGTTTGATGTGTAAATTGTTTAAAACAGTTTCTAATTTAGGCATGGGGCCAGCCGACCACCAAGCTAGTTGTCAGCCAAGATGGCGAGGTAACATGTAATGTGCTTCCTGTAATAGCTTGAGGTACCTATATAGTCACGAGTAGCCACAAATGTCTTCTTGGATTCATCAGTCTCGAGCTAGCAAAACTTCCATGATGTAACAATTCGAGGGGAGTGAGTGCCGCATAAGTATCCGGTTGCTACACATTTACATCTGTGTATGTTTTCTGCTTGTACTCGCACTGCCAGACAACTGGTGTTGGTTTGCTTCCGTCCTCGTAGCTGAGCAGTTCTACAAGACAAACCGCTACAAAGTGTTATATTCATCCCAAATTTTATCCGCATAATCGTATTATAATCCATCGAAAACCTTCCCCTGCTAACTTTGATTAAAATATATTTTCAGAAAATTATCATTGCCTGCCACCAAGCCTACTATGTGCCCTCATCATTCAACTCCTACGTCAACACACACACACTCTCTCTCTCTCGTTCACTCTTTTGCTCTTCCTGCACCACTCTCTTTATACGAAGTAAAGCGTGAATGGAGAATGAACCAACCAACCTACTAACCAACAAGCATCCATATCAGCTATTATTACATAAAGACATTAACAATTCAGATAAATGCTTAACGGTATTTCGTCCGTCTTCACGTTCTTAGTTCGATTTTGGGCAGTGTTCAACATTGGCTATCATCTTATTGGGGTCGATGAAAGAAATACCAGCTGAGCGCTGGGGTCGATGTTTTCAATTATCGCCCTTAAACCCAAATTTCAAGCCTTGTGCCTTAAAAAAGAACGGAGATGTAAGGTGGCGAAGTGGCCGAATCATTAACGCATACATACATACATACATACATACACACATATATATATATATATATATATACTTGCGTTTGTAGGGGTGTGTGTGTGTGTGTGTTTGTGTGTGTGTATATATATATATATATATATATATATATATATATATACAAACACGGACACACACGTACACACAGACACACACAAGCTCACAACTAAGCACCAATAAACGTAGTCGTCTGTTTTATCCACTCTACATACACAACTACGTAACATTCTGCTATCTCAAGTAGCCACCTTGTAAACTATTGACATAAACAAGGTGTAGAATTTCGCAAAGTCTCACAATTCTAAGACAGATATGGACATAACTGGAACATTAGACAGCTCAGAGGGTGACAAACTATAGTGGCCATTTTAACGCCTTCCCAGCAAATTTATCTTCGTAGTTTGCATTAGTGTTTTTATGTGTTTATCTCAGTTTCTCTTTCCGTCTCTCTCCCCCTCTCACACCTGTATTCAGCTCGGCACTGGGCAAGCCAATTCATCTTCTAAGAGACCCACTATGTGAAAAAGAAGTGGGGTTTAAAGACCTTCTACCTGCCCTCCAAATATCTCTTCCAGTCGCCTTTGTTTATACACCACTATGTATATACAAACATGAAGGCATACATATATATGTACATACATGGACACATACATCCACGAATATATACATATATACATACATGTACACACACGCAGCCAAGCGTATATGGACAGATGCATACATATATACGTACATGTATACATACATACACAAGTAAGGTTACGTACTTATGTACATGCGCTTAAATATATATGCACATATACACACATAAACATACATACACGCACGTATATATATATATGTGTGTGTGTGTGTGTGTGTGTGTGTGTGTGTGTATGTCTCCGTCTCCCGAATTCCTCTCACAAGGCACTGGTTAACTAACAGTTATAGAAGTCAGTTGCTCAGGGAGCTACGCGGTAAGAAGAGACTCGTAATCACGTGACTCCGATTAAGGGGTCAGTACCAGTCATTTGACTGCGGCCATGCTGGAGCACCACCCTTTTGAGCAAATCGACCCCAGGACTTATTCTTTGTAAGCCTAGTACTTACTCTATCAGCCTCTTTTGCCGAACCGCTAGTTTACGGGAACGTAAACACACCAGTATCGGTTGTCAAGCGATGTTGAGGGGACAAACACAGACACAGAAACATATATATACACATACATTATATATCTATATATACATACATATATAT
>NC_068993.1:50816218-50816940 GCF_001194135.2 Octopus bimaculoides
TACGACGCGCTTCTTTCAGTTTCCGTCTACGAAATCCACTCACAAGGTTTTGGTCGGCTTGAGGTAATTAGAAAAAGACACTTGTCCATCTATATATGTGTATAATTTAGGCGTATATATTTATATGGGTATATTAATGCGTTCATATCTAGATGTATGTGTGTATGTTTTTACACTCACATACTCACATATTAGATTTGTCTGACAGTTGATTGTCTGCCAACGGAATTTATATATATGTGTATCTATGTCAATCTAGATGCTTGACTACGTGCCAGTTTGATATCTCTTGTCAGTTGTCATATACAACATATCTATCCATCTATCTATCTATCTATCTATCTATCTATCTATCTATCTATCTATCTATCTATCTATCTATCTGTCAATCGGTCTGTCTGTCTATCATTATATCTGCCCGTCTGTATGTCGGTTCCTGTTTCTCTCGCTATCTCTATGTTTCTCTCTCTCTCTCTCTCTCTATGCGTGTCTGTAGATGTATGTGTGTGTGTATGTGTTGTGCGTTGTGTATGTGACTATGAGTGTGTGCATGCATGGGCGTATGAGTATGTGTAGATATGAGTGTGTGTAGATACATCTATGTGTGGTATGTTTATGGAGGGAAAAAAAATGCATATTTGAATTTTAACCGTTATCCTTGTATTAGTGTCATACATATTTGTATATATGTATGTGTGTGTGTATATATATGTATAGGTGTA
>NC_068993.1:50817574-50818984 GCF_001194135.2 Octopus bimaculoides
CAGTGAACAGGTCGCGGTCTCAAAGCGACGAAAATATTTTGACAAATTAAATTTAAATGTTGAAGTGAATCTAACGGATTTTGTGTGTTATTTTAAATGGCTTATAAACACCTTCCACGCTGCAATTGTATATATATATATATACATAATACAAATAATATGTGATATATTTATTGATTTATATATTTATTTATCCATTTATCTGCATGTATATTTATGTGTCTGCCTATCTTTCTTACTATCTGTGTGTGTGTGTGTCCGTCTGCCTGCCTCTCTCTCTCCCTCTCTCTATCTCTCTCCCCCTCTCTCTAGCTCTCTCTCTCTCTCTCACTTTCACTATCTTTGTCGCTCTGTCAAAGTACATATATATGTATGCATTTTCCATCTATCTATCTATCTATCTATCTATCTTCACACGTAAAATTCTAAATTTTCGTGCCCCTTCAATATTAATAGTGTACATACTTTAAGTATGGTTCATAAATAGCTGGACTTCTATTCAGTCGCGCAGTATATTCGCCGCTCTTCCCTCCGATATCCTCTCCCTCTGACATTCATTATATTTTTAACTTAAAATTTTCATAACAGATGTCATCTCACGACAATTACTGCAGCAACTGGCCTACCAACGCTCTATATAATTAAGTACGATACATAGAGAGCCATTTTGAATTTAATGCTACATCAATTTCGTATATCTGATACATACATACATACATTCATACACGCACATATATAGTTATATGTATGGATGTGTAAACGGTAAAGATTCCTCTGCATTCATGAACGACCATGGAATTGCACCAAGAAAGTTCCCCTCCGTGGCACAAGTCCAGGCAAGGTTGTTTATAGAAGACCAGCAGTTGCCTATGCATACCAGTCTCCTGTTTCCATGCCACCAATGTTACTCAAGGCAGAGGCTGAGTGAACTGGAGCAACGTGAAGTAAAGTATCTTGCTGAAGAACACAACATACAGCCTGGTCCACGAATCGAACTCACAACCTCATGAATGTGAGCTTGACGCTCTAACCACCGAGCCATACACCTTCACATGTACGTGTATGTACATACGCACACATATTATATGTATATATATATATACATAATATAAATAAATGCGCCCTTTTAAAGCCTAGCCATGCTCATGGGCCCGGTTTCCCCGATTTCAATGGCGTATGTGTTCCCCAGCTGGGCGAGTCGCCAGTCCATAGCAGCGTTACTCATTTTTGCCAGCTGAGTGGACTGGAGCAACGTGAAATGAAGTGTTTTGCTCAAGAACACAACGCGTCGCCCGGTCCAGGAATCGAAACCACAATCTTACGATCATGATGCTGACACCCTAACCACTAAGCCACGCGCTTCCACACACATATACATATATATATATATATATATATATACATATATAC
>NC_068993.1:50819297-50820575 GCF_001194135.2 Octopus bimaculoides
TATATATATATATACATACACACATATTTTTTTTTCTTAATATTTATATTTATGTTTGTACATATTTATATGGTGGTGCGACCAATCACATGCAAGCTGCCGAGTTAGTTTTTGTAACAGAAATAAAAATAGTAATTTTTTTATAGAAAAAAATGTGTGAAAATAAATAAGTAAAGCAGCTGTGTTCAAAGCGAAAGATTTGAACGTAGAGCCATTAGGTTTGCTACCTGCCAGCTATACTCCATGCCTAACGATCTGCTTTAGGATTAAAGCACCGCTGAACTCATTAAATTGTGTTAATGTAGAAGTATCTATATTGAAATCTTTGCATCTTGTTCCCCTGCGTCTCGCTACACACAGTATCGTGAACTAAATTAATAGCTGGAGACACTTATAAAATTCGTAGACACAGACGCGCACACGCGCATGCGTATGTATTGCGCGTATGTATGTGTGTATGTCTAGATATGCACACGTGTAGGTGTGTGTTTGTGTGTGTGTGTGTGTGTGTGTATGAAAGTACGCGAAGGGACGTGACGTAGTAAGTGATTTGACGCGTTATCTTCAGGTCTTGGGTTCCCCTCTCAGACCGCGTCTGGACATTGTGTCCTTTATTTCACGAATTAGCAATTCCTGAGGAATTAATTCTACGACAGCATGGCATCTCGTTCAGAGGCTACTCTAGCTCTCTCTGTTGCCTCAACGTCACAAAAAAACCAGGATGAGCTCCGACCTAGTAGTATGTTTATATATACATTTATGGGATCTATTTTAAAACGGGGGCCACATTTTTCATTAACGAAACACTTTGAAACTTGGAACACTGGTAGAATGTGTCATATAAAACATCTTTTTCTCTTAGTCTTCTTAAAAAAAAAAAGAAATCCATAAGTTAATCCATGTTAAAGTTGTCGTATTTCTGTAATTTCAACCAATCACTGACGTCCATTCAGCCGATATACATTAAGTGCCGACTACATAAACAAACGATTCTGAAACAATTAGCCCTAACCCTAACCCTATCACCGATAGAATTGTTTCAGAATCGTTTGTTTATGTAGTCGGCACTTAATGTATATCGGCTGAATGGACGTCAGTTATTGGTTGAAATTACAGAAATACGACAACTTTAACATGGAATAAGTTAGGGATTTCTTTTTTTTTAAAGAAGACTAAGAGAAAAAGATGTTTTATATGACACATTCTACCAGTGTTCCAAGTTTCAAAGTGTTTCGTTAATGAAAAATGTGGCCCCCGTTTTAAAAAAGATCCTCTGTC
>NC_068993.1:50821106-50822026 GCF_001194135.2 Octopus bimaculoides
CATTTTCTTTTTCTTTTCTTCGTTTTATTTGCTTTTTTCTTTTTAAATTTGTTGTTTTACCCTAACCCTAACCCTAACCCTATCACCGATAGAATTGTTTCAGAATCGTTTGTTTATGTAGTCGGCACTTAATGTATATCGGCTGAATGGACGTCAGTTATTGGTTGAAATTACAGAAATACGACAACTTTAACATGGAATAAGTTAGGGATTTCTTTTTTTTTAAAGAAGACTAAGAGAAAAAGATGTTTTATATGACACATTCTACCAGTGTTCCAAGTTTCAAAGTGTTTCGTTAATGAAAAATGTGGCCCCCGTTTTAAAAAAGATCCTCTGTCTATCTATATTTATATATTGAGGGTGATAAATTGAATATTAATTTCAATTTAAAACCAGTGGTCTAGCATATAAAAAATCTGATAATCCAGAAAAATTGTATTACATGTGTATAAGAAGGGATGACCACAAGGTGGACATCCAATATGCTAGAAAGAGGTCATCCACGACCCAACCACAAAGGAAAATAATGTTCTCCAGAACGTATATATACATATATATGTATATATATGGGAGAATATACAAAAAATAACAACAGACGAGGACAGGTGGTGTAAATAACAAAAGTATATATTAGTATGACGCTCGGGAATACGGAAAGTCTTTGACGTTTCGAGCTACGCTCTTCAACAGAAAGAATACGGAGACAAGGAGAAAAACACGGAGAAAAAAAATTGAATAGTGTTCAGTCAACGGTCAATCATAATAATGGCCGATCATAACAATGACTGACCGGAAGTTAGAAATTCTTATTTCAGGAGAGCTAAGAAAGGGGGAGATAACAAACGGTGATCGGGAACGAGGGGCTGTGTGTGGGAGGTAGACTGCTGGTGATCTTGACGTATGTAGTGTGAAAATGGGGG
>NC_068993.1:50825267-50827767 GCF_001194135.2 Octopus bimaculoides
ATATATATATATATATATATATATATATATAGTCATCTCTCGCGTTACGGTCACGTCAGGTTACGAGATGTTATTTCACTCATCTGAATTAAAACTCTACACTTACTTCTTAAACAACTCGGCTTCTCACCGTTTTAGCTATGCCCGAAGTAATTAGCCATTCGAAGAACTGTAATCGCGGCAGATATAAACACAGACTTAGACACACGTTCACACATACGCAAACACATATACAAAACACCTACACAAACATTATATATTAATTTATTATGGGTGTGTTTGTATGCTAGCGTTTGTGAACGCGTTGCTACGGTTACGGTGTATGAAGTGACATTTTCACTGAATATTTTTGTTTGCGTAAGTTTTCTTGGGGCACGAAGAATATGTATCTGTCTGTCTATCTATCTATCTGTCTGTCTGTTTGTCTGTCTGTCTATATCTCTCTCTCTATTTTTTATTCTTTTATTTGTTTCAGTCAGTTGACTGCGGCCGTGCTGGAGCACCGCCTTTAGTCGAACAAATCGACCCCCAGGACTTATTCTTTGTAAGCCTAGTACTTATTCTATAAGTCTCTCTTGCCGAATCGCTAAGTTACGGGGACGTGAACACACTAACATCGGTTGTCAAGTGATGGTGGTGGGGAGGGGGACAAACACAGACACAGACACACACACACATATACGACGGCCTTCTTTCAGTTTCCGTCTACCATAAAATATCTAAGCTATAAACTGTACAAAATATTTTAAAGACAACATACACATACGCATATTGATGCATGCATTCAACACACACACACACACACACACACACGTGCTCACGCATATTCTTATACAGAGACGCAACTTAATACTCCTCCATATTCTTATCAATATTTCTGTCTAATATTCGTTTCAAATTTTGACACAAGGCCAGCAATGCTCACATCTAATATTCATGTTTCTGCTGTTCACATGGAAGGAGATGGCCTGACAGGCGTCATATACTTTCGAGGGTCCCCTATTTCACGCCAGCTTTTGTATTACACTTTCACTGGGTTCCCAGTAATTCCCTGATACAATTTTAGATAAGAACACAAGATCTAGCTTTTACATATCTGCCGGTCCTGACTTTACGTTTCACTAACCTTTCAACTTCATTAGTTGCAAATTTCTCTCTCTGTAAGATATGTCATATCAATCAAGCAGAATATCATATTCTGCCCTTGTTTTTTTTTTTCCTTTCCGATGACAATATCATGCAAGTTTCAGTTATCATTTCATCATAGAAAGTTTATTAATTGCAATGTTTATCACCCTCCGCAGGGTTTGGTATAACACATCCATCAAAGTGGATATCGTATACTCTCTTTAGTTTTCTATGACAATATCTGACTGGTTTTTCAACTATCTTCTCATCATTTTCAACTTCATTACTTGTAGCATTTCTCTATGTGACATATTAATTAACAGCCATGTCATATGCTCCCTACTACCTTACTTTCTAGTGTGTCAATTCACACCAGGTTTCAGATATCATTTCATCATGGGAATTAAAGTTTGCCGAATGGATACAGAATTGGTTTACCAACAAATAGTTTCTGTGTTCACTTCAGCTTCAGTCTCTTCGCCGTGGGGTCTTTAAGGAGCTTTAGATAATTGCAATATTTCTGATAGCTGACACTTTATTTCACTTTGCTCCAGTTCACTCAGCTGGCAAAAATGAGCAGTGCCTGTGCTTCAAAGGGCCAGCTTTGTCACACACTGTGTCACACAGAATTTCCCTGAGAACTACCTTAAGAGTACACGTGTTTGTGGCCATCTCAGCCATTTGCACGTTAATTTCACGAGCAGGCTGTTCCGTAACCGAAGGAGTGCTAGAAACCCTTTCTGAAATCACATCTCACTGTCAGAAATAAAGTATACACAGCAGTGTTATATACATACATACATACATACATACATACATCAAATATCAGCACAAGTTATACTGGTGGAACATTTCCATCAAATATCTGTCAAATGTAAGCATAACAGACCAGATATTGTTATTTGGGACAGACAAAAAAAAAAAAAAAAGGGATGAACCGTCATAGAGGCCAGTTATCCTGTTGATGTGAATATCTCTTTGAAAATCAAAGAAAAAAAAAGGTAACTATGGACAACTGCTTCGAAACATCCAGCTTCTAAATTTGAATAAGAAATTTACATTTATACTCATAAATCTCAGTCTGGATAAGCTTGGGTTTTTCAGAAAAAGAAATCAACCAGCTGACTCGCACGTTACAAATATAATCTGTAAGCGGAACAGTAAAAATATGCAAGACTTTTCTCAGGTTTAAAATGTGGCATTGTTTTCTTTATTTACATTCCAATGATGGGGTTTTGTAGCTTTGATAGAATATGTTATATAATGTGATCCCTTGTTATAGATATCTCTATCTGTGAATGTGTGTACGTATGTGTGTGTGTATGTGCATGCATGTATATCAAACTGGATGGTCATCACAAAACTGTTTTTT
>NC_068993.1:50831911-50832945 GCF_001194135.2 Octopus bimaculoides
CCGTTGACTGAACATTATTCAATTTTTTTTCTCCGTGTTTTTCTCCTTGTCTCCGTATTCTTTCTGTTGAAGAGCGTAGCTCGAAACGTCAAAGACTTTCCGTATTCCCGAGCGTCATACTAATATATACTTTTGTTATTTACACCACCTGTCCTCGTCTGTTGTTATTATTTGTATATTCTCCCATATATATATATATATATATATATGTACACTTAGATACACGTTCTTTTACCGGAAACTGTACTGCGAAGGAAATTGTAACATTTTCATCAATACTCCAATACAAGTTGTTAATATAGTTCGAAGTTTAAGACAAGTTCCTCTGTAAGAAAGCAGCCAATCTGTCATGTTACTTTGACCTGATTCAACACGATACAATAAAACGATACTGGCCATTCCTGATCAGTTCGGTAACCAATAAAACTGCAGGAGATAAACAGCTAATAAAAACGCAAAGAGTTTTTATATTCGCGATTTGAACAAGATTGCTTATACATAGCTAATGGCCTTTATTTGATATCAAGTAAAATTGCAGAGAAACAAAAATCGGTTGATGCAGGATTATAGAATATAGCATAGGTTGATGAAAGTGGTGGTTTGTGTTTGTGGTTGTTGTGGTACTAGTAGTGATTTGTTCGTGAGATGGTGTATTGTTTGTGGTGGTGTTGTTGGTGTTGATATTGGCAGTGGTGGTGGTGGTGGTGGCAGTGGTGGTGATGATGGAATTCACTGTTGTTATTATAAATTTTCGCTTCTTTTTGTAATTCACATTCGTCCCTTTTCTTCATGGTGGTTGTGGCTGTGGCTGAGGTGGTGCTTATGGAGTTGTGGTAAGGGTGATATTTTCTTTATAGAATGCAGATAATATTCTCAGGATTTTCGAACAAAAGTGCATTTTGTCTACATTTATAGGTGTTGATGTGAATAGTAGTAGTAGTAGTAGTAGTAGTAGTAGTAGTAGTAGTAGTAGTAGTAGTAGTAGTAGTATTGGTAGTAGTAGTAGTAGTAGTAGTAGTAGTAGTAGTAGTAGT
>NC_068993.1:50835117-50835403 GCF_001194135.2 Octopus bimaculoides
ATCGTCATCGTCATCATCATCATCATCATCATCATCATCATCATCCCCGTCATCCTCCTCCATTTTATCCCCTCTTTTAGTCCTCTGTCTATTCCTCATCATCCACTTTGATGTTGCTGCAGTTGTTGTTGTTGTTTCTTCTTCTTCTTCTTCTTCTTCTTTCTTCTCCTTCTTCCTCCTCCTCCATCTCCTCTTTTCTGTTTTCCACAGAGAACACCAAACATTTTCCTATTTGATCTCCGCGTGAAATAATGAAATAACACAAAGAGCAAAACAAAACATAACC
>NC_068993.1:50836352-50838315 GCF_001194135.2 Octopus bimaculoides
ATATATACATGTAAATATATTCGTATACATGCACACATATATATACATCTCTCTCGCGCTTTCTCTTTCTATATATGTATGCATATATGTATGTATATATATATATATATATAAATATATATATATATATTTGTATGTATATGTATATATAAATATATACGTATTTATTGTAAGTATACTGGTATATATATGCATGTATGTATGTAAATATGTATGTATATATATCTATATATCTATTTATCCATCTATCTCTCTCTTTATCTATCTAAACATATATTAAGCTGCCTAAAGTTTTTAATTTTTTGTAAGTGGTTTTAGCAGACAGCTCAATAAATTTGATCAAAAAAAAAAAAAAAGCACTTTATGTTTGGAGCAATTTATTTTAATATTAACGTGGCTAAAGACACTTGAACATAAATATGGTTTATACATCATAGATACACAGATACACACATACATACGTACATAAACAAATGCGCACATACATAAATACAGGTATAAGTTTGTGTGCTTACCTGTGTATGAGTGCGTGAGTTCATTTATATTTTTCTCCGGACACGAATTCATGCTTGTAACTCACCCACCCACCCCGATATTGTCATAAGGAAAGGAAAAAAGAAAATTATAAGGAGAGAAAGGTAATAGAGATTATATACAGTCAAGTAAACCGAAATCGTAACCAAAATATTGAATACATATTTCCCCATCGCTGCTGAATTAACCATTCAGGCACTTAAAGTATCAACGGAAGCGGGGCACCACAGAAATAGTAAATGATTTACGGCACAAAAGAAATCACTTTAAAATTACTAAAATAATATTCAAAGTGGTTAATATGATCGGAAATATAATTTTGTAGTGATCATGATGTCATATTAGGGATCTGATCAAAGACTTTGCAAAAAAAAAAAAAAAAAAAAAAAATAGAAGAAAGCTTTTCAAATATAAAGTGGAAGCATAGAAAAATTTGGTTTTGTTTCATTTTGAAAAATAAAAATTTATTTTACGGTTTATCATTATTTATATTTTGAATTACATATATATATAACGGTAAAGGTAAAATTACCTTTTCAAGTCATATCGACACACAAGGGCCGGTTTCCCGGTTTCCATGGCATATATATCTCCCCACCCCTGGACGGGATGCCGGTCCATCGCACAATTACTCATTTTTGCCAGCTTAGTGGACAGGAACAACGTGAAATGAAGTGTTTTGCACAAGAATACAACGCATCGCCTCATCCAAGAATCGAAACCACAATTTTATGATCATGATCCAACACCTTAACCACTAAGCCACGCGCCTCCACAGTAGCATATATATGGGGACAACAAAATTTTTTATGCGTTTAGGTCCTTAATTTGGCCCTATATTTCCCGCAACATTATTATTCATTATACTTGCAAAATATTTCTTTCTGTTCTTAATACTTTATGTAAGTTAATGGTAATTACTATATTTGTAATCAGTTTCGGAGATTTGTCGATATTACGGCTGTATTCATATTATTCCAGGTCATTTCGGCTCTACTGAGTGATATACGAAATCTAGATATGTTTGTTAACGACATTTTCCTACCTTCTCTGATGAGGATATTACATGCACTACTTTAAACTTGAAGCAATTAGGAACATGAATTAATATATGGAGGAAAACACGGGCATGTGTGTGTGTGTGTGTGTGTGTGTGTGTGCGCGCGTGTGTGTGCGTGTGTGTGTATGTGTGTGTGTGTGTGTGTGTGTATAAGATATATTTCAGTATGTTTCAATGTATGTAATTTTTGGAATATAGAACCTCTATGAATTTTGAGCTACATTTTGTCATATACTTCTAAATATTTCAGTAAATGATATCACTTTCAATATTTTCTCAATTTTATTGAGCCCTCTGTTAAGACGCTTGCACAGAAATTGTGTTCATTATAATATTGTATGTGAAATATTGTATGTGTGTGTGCATATA
>NC_068993.1:50839039-50839980 GCF_001194135.2 Octopus bimaculoides
GTGCACACGTTCCTCTGTATATGTGTGTGCCTGTGTGTTCTTGTGTGTGTGCATCTGTGTGTGTGTGCATCTGTGTGTGTGTGTGTGTGTGTGTGTGTGTGTATTTACATAAATATAGAAAAATAAAAATATACTCTATTCTCATAGAGAAAAAAAAATTTCCCAACCTCACACAGAAAGTAAGTTTGTATGTACATTTGTATGCATTATTTATATTATTTACGTATATTATGATTTCTATATGCGTGTACGTACGTACATATGCATGCATATACATATATATGTATCTATATATGTATATAAACGTATATGCACACAGAAACTATATACATGTATGTAAGTGTGTGTATATTCCTATATTTATGTTTGCATATACACATACGTATATATAACCACATACATGCATAAATATACGAGTATTACTGGAAAGAAAACAACAGATCAATAAAAGTAATTTTATAATAATTTCATCAACAATTGAGAAAGAAAAAAAATATATATCTTGTTACTAATATCAATAGAGTTTTCCGTATTTAATTCTATTTCATTCCGTTTTATTCGATTTTATTTCATATTATATTATTTTACAGTATAATTTGATTTCTTACCTATCTATTTATTTTATTTTTTACAGCCAAAAAACATTCTTAACGAGAGACTGTACATCAATGTTTTAGTTTAACAAACTTTTACACATAAAATATTTATGCGTTCTGTCTAAATATTTACTGTTTCTGATAATATAAGCACAAGACCCGCATTTATTGCAGGAAAATGTCTGTAGTGGAATTAGGCCTGGACTTTATATGTATTATAAATGATGTATGTGTGTGTGTGTGTGTGTGTGTGTGTGTGTGTGTATAAAGACACACACACATGCACACACACATACACATGTATGTATGTATGTATGTATGTATGTATGTATGTATGTATGTATG
>NC_068993.1:50841021-50843835 GCF_001194135.2 Octopus bimaculoides
CATAGGATCGCGGTTTCGATTCCCAGACCGGGCGTTGTGAGTGTTTATTGAGCGAAAACACCTAAAGCTCCACGAGGCTCCGGCAGGGGATGATGGCGAACCCTGCTGTACTCTTTCACCACAACTTTCTCTCACTCTTACTTCCTGTTTCTGTTGTGCCTGTAATTCAAAGGGTTAGCCTTGTCACACTGTGTCACGCTGAATATCCCCGAGAACTACGTTAAGGGTACACGTGTCTGTGGAGTGCTCAGCCACTTGCATGTTAATTTCACCAGCAGGCTGTTCCGTTGATCGGATCAACTGGAACCCTCGACGTCGTAAGCGACGGAGTGCCAACAACAACAGTGATTAGTCTAAAATATACGACGTTTATATTCTCCGTTTGCTACATTTGAACTTGTGTTAAAGGTTTTCGTTGGGAAATAATGTAACGATAGATAACACTCATAGATAAGCAATTCTTGGGGATGTCTATAAAAAATATACCGATCCCACCAAGGGATGTATACATGGAACTCCTACTACAAAAGACTTATGATTTCATCATTCGGATGAGGTGGAGAGCCCTACATTTTGACCTGAAATCTAATCACCTTGAACATTTTAATGAAAAGGACACTTACAACCTGAGTCCCACAAAATCCACCTCCAAACCCCGCATTGGCTAATTTTGAGAAAGATCTACTACATATGCTAAAAAACGTGAAATTCTCTAATTATACCAATTCCTTCCAGAAAGAACTGTCCAAAATTACATTTAAATAAGAACTTCACCACACGTGTATGGCTTCTCTAATAAAACTGACAATCTTACTCCCTTCCCTTGGAAACATATACTAATCTCATATCAAAGGAACTAAACACAAATTATAAAGATACACATAGAAAAGCTCTTAAGGAGATTAATAACATCCATTGTAAGCTCATCGCTGATTTAAATTTACTAAATAGAACTGAACCATATACACCTAATCCGTCACCCCATTTCCCCCTGAAGTACCACAAACCCAACTTCTACTATAAGCCTTCCATTCGACTCATCTGCCCCACAACATCTGACTTAGGTCGAATTAATAAATGTATTATTGACTGTATTCTACACCTTGTTAGAACTAATGTTAAGCTACCATTCTGGAGACTTGCACTGGAGACTTCATCACTTGATTTCACTCTCTTCATGATAAACAACACACGCATTTCCTTCAGTTCGACATTTCAAATTATTACTCAGCAATATCACCAGTTCTCTTAAATAAAGCCTTAATCTTTCCCCCCAAAATATGCTCCTATCTCCCGATCGGATGTCAATATCATCCTAGCTGCGAAGAACTCACTTTAAGGATTACTTCGATATAACCATGGCCTCATCGGACTCAGGCCAGGTCACCGACCTTGTGGGCTTATTCCTTCTCTCCCAAATTAAACAATAGTTGCCCAACCTATCCGGCGGACTATACAGAGAAGGCGCACTCCTTTCGGCAACTGGATTATCTCGACCGTCGGTGGAACGCACGAAGAAAGCCCCAAACAAATTCTTTAAGAACTACAACCTAAGTATTTCATTCGAAATCGATGATAAAGTGGCCAATTTCTTAGACAACGTTTAACAATGGTGCAGCCGCATGCAGTATTGTGTCGTTTCTATGTTGTAATGTATAACGACTGGACTGTTTTAAATTCAAATACAGGTTCCGAACAAATACAAACCAATGGAATATCCAAGCACGTGATGAGAACCTCCTAATCCTACATTCACCGCTTTTGCACCATTTTGGTTCCTTCAGACAACGTTTTACAGTGGTGCAGCCGCATGCAGTATTGTATCGTTTCTATGTTGTAATGTATAACGACTGGACTGTTTTAAATTCAAATACAGGTTCCCAACAAATACAAATCAATGGAATATCCATCCACGTGATGAGAACCTCCTAATCCTTCATTCACTGCTTTTGCGCCATTTTGGTTCCTTCAGCCAGCCACTTCTTCATCCTCTGTAGCCTTAACTCCTCTCACTACCACCCTCATTCTTTGTCATTTCTTTTGTATCTCTTTAAAGACTCTTCACTTCACTCCTTCCTAACACATACACACACGCTCTTATAGTCTTTTCCTTTCCTCTGATTCTCTCTCCCGTTCACTTTTCTTTCACCTCTTCCTCTCTTTCCCCCTCTTTCCTCCCCCTTCTCCTTGTCACACCCTTTCTCACTGTCTCTGCTCTCTCGATTTCTTTTAATTCTCTTGTCTACCTTTCTCTCTCCTGTTTTCTTTGGATTTTGATAAACGAGAAACATCATGTTCAATATTCAGACTGTCATTTTAGTCAATTTTATTGATAAATTCACAGAAAATAAGCAACACACACACACACACACACACAGAGAGAGAGAGAGAGAGAGAATTGCGTGCACAGCAATGGGTGAACAAATAACGCAAGCGTATGTATACATACGCATTGTAAAGATAAATAAAACCTGATTTCTACGAGAAACTTTCCATAATAACAACAGCAGCAGCAACAACAAAAACAACAACAACAACAACCACAACAACAGGAATAACTACGAGAATTGCAACAAAACTAATAACAATTACAGTATCAGAAGAAACGACTAGAACAACAACAACAACTGTAACTTCGACAACGAGAGAGAAATGTTAAATAAGTTAGTACTGAGTGTGTGTATGCATGTATGTATGTATGCATGTATGTATTCATCTGTGTATGTACGGATGTATGTATGTATGTATAGAGAGAGCAGTAGAGGAGAGAGAATGATATATATAAATATACATATATACCTATATATATATATA
>NC_068993.1:50844446-50845030 GCF_001194135.2 Octopus bimaculoides
AAAGAAACGAAGCATGGAAAGAAAGAAGGAAAGAAAAGGAAGAAGTAATGAGAGACAAGTAAATAGAAAGAAACAATAGAAAGAAAATGAATGAAGCAAAAAGTGAATTGTAAAAGAAAGAGAAAAAAAAATTGTGCGAGGGGAGGGGCACTGACACGTGACCTTTAGGAACTCTTCAAGAAAAATAACAGAGAAGTAAAGAAATAATGGCTGCGGTTTTGAATATACATACATACGGAGATGTTCGCATATACTTTCATACATACATGCATGCATGAAGACGTACATACACTTACGTCCATAGATAGAGAGATCGATAGATAGATACGCATACATACATATATACATGCATACATACATACATACATATATACATACGTGCATACATACATGCATGCATGCATGCACACACAATACGCATATGCATATGTTACATATATTTACATGTGTACATATACACATAGGTTATATATGTGGATATGTGTGTGTAAACATTCACATATCCATCCAGCTCTCTTTCTCTCTCTCTCTCTCTCTCTCTCTCTCTCTCTATATATATATATATATATATATATATATATATA
>NC_068993.1:50845423-50848686 GCF_001194135.2 Octopus bimaculoides
GAGAGAGTGTGTGAGAGAGAGAGGGGTGAACGAGAGATGATTTTTGTTGTAGATACGCTACAAGAGTATGGAAAATATTGACGGCTGTCGATAACTTCAAACTTGGTTTCGATCTCGTTTTGTTTAATATTCTTTGTTTCTGTCTTAATCTTTATTTTTTGCTATTTTTTCTCCCCTCCCTTATTTAAATTTATTTTTCAGATGTCTTAACCCGGGGTGGGTAGGTTGTTTTAGGCCCAAAGAAGAAGACGGAGCAAAAAAACAAAAAAAAAAACGTATTCAATAGAAAACAATGAAACGATCACTTTTTTGTTTAAACAAACAGCAGCGGTTAAAAGCGAAATTGGCGTTTACATGTCGTAGAAGAATACACGACCTTTATCAAAACAGCAAAACACCTAGTTTCGATCTGACATCGTTATCGTTGTTGCTGTTATTGTTGTTGTTGTTGTTAGTTTTAGTTGTTGCAGGTCAGCTCCTATTCTGTAGACATACTGGCGGTATTATATGCATCATTTGCTGGAGAGACTTTGCTGCTAAATTTAATAGGTCGAGCGGGCTACGTTGAATCCTACCTTCGCTGATATTAATAACCAAAATGCAGTATTTTGAAACGGGTAGAAAGCAGAAACGACTTCCCGGTGAATAACAGTCGTCGTGGCTTAATGGCTAGAGAGCTGACTTCACGAACGTAAGGCCGTGAGTTCGATTCTCGGACTGAATGAAGCGTTGTGTCCTTAAGTATGACGTTTTATTTAACATTGCTTCAGCTTATTCTGCTGGAAAAGGGATCTTTTACTGATGTAGCTTTCTCTCCTTTTCCCTCTCTTCCTTGCTTTTCCCTTTGTCATTTCCTTCGCCTCCCGCTGTCATATTCTCGATGTCCTCTGGATCGAGAAAAGATCAGAGAAATTGTCTGTGTCTGCTTGCCTCTTTATAGACACTTAAAGCAATTAGCGATGGTGTGGTACAAAATAACTAATCATATTTGCTCCCAATTGACGGCTATGTTTATTTACATGACAGAATGCAACAAGTAACGCGGTAGCCAAACATGCTTCGAAGCATGTTAGTGAACCAGATTTCTCTTTATTGTCTTAAATCTGCGCCTATATTATCTTGTAACATTTAAAGTGAAATCTCAGCAGTTAATTTCCCTTACCTGTTCACAACATAGTTTCATTTTTTTAATGATAAAATCTGCTCGAAACGTTATATATTGTAACTCCTGTCAACATACTAATCTACACCATACTTTATTTTTTTATAGTTAAGTGAAAGGTTATGACATGAAAGTCAATATTCCACCATCATCATGGCTATATGTCTATAATTCATACATTTCACTTTCGTCGGCTGACTTCAATGAGATGTGTAAATTGATATCATTTCAGGACTGAATTCAGTACTGGAATTTTAGAATCCCGGTTTAATGACCGACGTGCTGCCAGAGCACTGGGAGTGGGGCATCCCTTAAATTTTATTAAAACATGTCTGTAGGAGAAAGAGAAAACACTACTATGTCCATGATTATACCGTCGATTTATCTGCCTGGAACGTCAGTACTTGGCGGCCACAGAAGAATGCAAATTAGAACAAGGACAACTTCAAACAAATCCCTCAATGCATGTGAATTCCTTCGAAGTTACGAAGGCTAAAAGTGTTAGTCAGACAGTTATTTCCGGTTGGAAAATTACTTGGAGTTCACTGGCGATATTCATCCCAAACGGAGTGCGGAGTTTCAACAAACAGTTGAGTCTGAACATCTCGGAAATCAGTTACTAGGATGAGAAACTTTATTCATTTAGAACCCTAATTACACATTAAATTCCTTCTACATGATTAATGCCGTAAAGTCAATGTCTATACGTCTGTATGTCTATATGTATGAATGTATGTATGCGTGTGTATGTATGTGTGTGTATGTATGAATGTATGTATGTTTATATGTATGTACATATGTATATATGTATGTGTGTATGTATGTATATACGTATGTGTATGTTTGTATTTATATGTATGTATACATGTATGTATGTGTGTATATGTATGTATGTATGTATGTATGTAGATATGTAGGAATGCGTGTATATATCTGTAAAGGCGCGTGGCCTAGTGGGTAGAGTATTCGGCTCAAAGTCGTGGGGCCGTGAGTTCATTCCACATTGCTTCAGTCCACTCAGCTGAGTGGTACCTATAATTCAAAAGTCCAGCCTTGTCGCATTCTGTGTCACGCTGAATCTTCCAGGGAACCACGCGTGCCTGTGGAGTGCTCAGCCGCTTTAAACGTTAATTTCCTTTGATCGGATCAACTGGAAGCCATCTTCGTCGTAACCGACGGAGTGCCTCTTAGAAAACGTATGTATGTATGCATGGATAGATGAACGGATGCATAGGTGTATGGATGGTTGTATTTATGGGCATGTGTGTGTGTATTCTGAGACCGGCTTCTGTAATCCAGTTTCATCGAAATTAGCAACGAATGTCTAAATCACGCATACAGCCATGCGTTGGCATTCATCTGAAACACACTCGCGCACACATACACACGTTCACGCACGCACACGCATGCGCCCGCCCGCGCGCTCACTCACACGCACACGCACCATATACCGTAAACAAATACTTGTTAAATGAGAAAATGGTATCGCAATTAACACTTTTTAAGTTGCTACTTATTAAAGTATATACGACCACATCACATCACATCAATAGTCTACCACAGAAGTGTTTATGACTAAAGCTAAGGATATTAAATTCAGAAAAATCTTATTCATGTATCCATTTATTTATCATCATCATCACCATCACAATTATTATTATTATTATTATTATTATTATTATTATTATTATTATTATTATTATTATTATTATTATCATCATCATTATTATCTCTGTCTTTCATTTTTTTTTTTTTACTTTCGTAGATTCGATTCTGTGTTTCTGAGTTTCAAATTTGACATATACATGTTATTTTACGTTTTCATCTGTCTCTCTAAATAATAATTTTATTTTATAAAAGTTATTCCCCACTCACGCTCATTTTCTAATGTTGTTTCCAAATGAATAATACGTATCTTAAATGTCAAAGAATATAGAACAATTTTACAAATCTAATTTTTCAACTTCGCTAACAAAGTAGGATTCACAGGAATCTACGAACACGAAGAAAAAAAATATATGGAAATAAATGGAATATACATATATATATATTTACAAATGTATGTATAATATGTAGGTATAAATGTATGTTTATGTATATA
>NC_068993.1:50848986-50849935 GCF_001194135.2 Octopus bimaculoides
GAGAGAGAGAGAGAGAGAGAGAGAGAGAGAGAGAGAGAGAGAGAGTAAGAAAGAGAGAGACAGAGAGGGAGTGAGAGAGAAACGGAAACAAGGTGGGAGCAGCTGTATGATTATATACGTATAGCTGAATTTTGTTGTGTGGAGACAATTTGTATCTCTCACTCGCGAATTGATGTGTTCTTCACATCATAATACAACGTGTATGCGTGTGTTGGAACATATATATGTATATAGATATATAAGAATGTGTGTATATACATTCTTTTATTCTTTTGCTTGTTTCAGGCATGTCACTTCAGCCATGCTGGAGCACAGCTTTTAGTCGAATACATCGAACCCACGACTTATTTTTCGTAAGCCTAGTACTTATTTTATCAGTCTCATTTGCCGAACCGCTAGACTACAGGAACGTGGACACAGCAACATCGGTTCTTACGCGATGGTGGCGGTGTGGGGGTCAAACACAGACACACAAATACACACATACGACGGGCTTTTTACAGTTTTCTGTCTACCAAATGCACTCACAAGGCTTTGGTCGGCCCGATGTTATAGTAAGAGACACCTGCCCAGGTGGTTAACTCGCAGTCACTCCTGCGCTTACACCCATATACATATTTATGTGTGTGAGTATGTGTGTGTGTGTGTGTGTTTGCGCGCGTGCGCGAAGGCACGTAACTTAGTGGTTAGGGCATTCGACTCACGATCACAAGGTTCTGAGTTCGACTCCCGGCGGCGCGTTATGTCCTTGAGCAAGACACTTTATTTCATGTTGCTCCAGTCCACTCAGCCTCGACGTATTCTGTGTTATACTGAATCTCCGTGAGAAATACATTAAGAGTATGCTTGTCTGTGGCGTGCTCAGCCACATGCATGTGAATTTCACGAGCAGACTATTCCGCAGATCGGATCAACTGGAACCCTCGTCATCGAAACTGACGGATATATA
>NC_068993.1:50850818-50855571 GCF_001194135.2 Octopus bimaculoides
AAAGAAAGAAAGAAAAAAAGAAATAAAGAAAGAAAGAACTGAATTAAGAACAATCCTGAAGTTAATATTTCCAGAAAATTAGGGTTTAACACGCCATAGCGGAAACAAATCTGATAGCGAGCAAAGATTAAGAATATATCAATGTATATTTTAGGCAAAATGTCTGTAGGCGATAATAATAATAATAATGATAATAATAATAATAATAATAATAATAATAATAATAATAATAATAATAATAATAATAATAATAATAATAATAATAAAGAAAACGTAAAGAAATTGTAATTTAAATACTTTATTTATTTTTCGGCTTATAAACTATTACATTACGTTGAACGTATTCTGAGGATAGAGTAATGCAATGCAGGTTTACATACATAAATCTATATGCTTAGACATACACATATGCATAACATATGAATGGCATACAACCGCATTGCATAAAATACAGATAAACACACACACACACATACATACGTATATATATATATATATATATATATATTTATATATGTAAGCGTGTACATGAATATGTGCACATACACACATATATGCACACACACGATCGCATACGCATACATACATATACATATGAATACATATCTACGTTCATATACGCGTACATACATAAATGGGAAAAAAAATTACCTTATCCAGGACGAGTTCTCATTGGGCTCTGCAGACACGTGTAGGCAGTAAATTTTTTCGCTGTTGCAGAGGAAAAGCTTTCGCTACAGCAATCCTCCTTCCCATTTAACATACTGACAATGGTTCTCTCTAATGAAGTTCCAGAAACTGTACAGTTTAATTATTAAATATGCATTCAATTATATATTTCTACTGTGTGATTTGTTCCAGATATTGAATCCTATAATATTACTATTATATATACACTATTTGTAGTTTCTCTGAATATATGAATATATTCAAATGATTTCTTTCATCACACACACACACACACACACACACACACACACACACACACAGAGGCGCAGGAATGAATGTGTGGTAAGAAGCTTGCTTCCCAACCACATGGTTCCGGTTTCATTTCCACTGCGTGGCACCTTTGGCAAGTGTATTCTAGTATAGACTCGGGCCAAGACCAAAGCCTTGTGAGTGGATTTGGTAGACGGAAATTGAAAGAGTAGAAATGACGCTCATTCGTCGTATAGAGGAAAATGTCTAGAGAGGAGGAAAAGGCCGAAGGAATAGATAGTCCGGGGAAAAGCATGCGTGTTGTTACATGGTCAAGACATAACTGACCGGAAGTTGGAGACAGATAGGAGAATTCGAAAATGGCCATTAGTACAAACTTCGTGTCACACTTCGTTGATATTAGTGTTATATAAAGATCCTTAAGCTTATGTGTCTGTGTTAAAGTGTATGTGTGTGTGTATCTTATTGGACGTCAAAGCTTCGCACCATTGCAACTCTGTGTTTTCATAGCATGTTATAAGTTATCTATACATATACGCACATTTTCTCTCGTTTGTACATTATACACGTGCATCCACGCACGCGCAGATGCACACACTCACATGTGCACACATATTGTACTTGAGGTTATGTGTGAGTAAAATCTATGTTGAGTTTCAGAGTCCTTCGTTCGTGTCGATGGAAATCAAAGTGATCTTAATACACATTGTTTCTCAAACTTTGACAGTCATGGGAAATCGTTACACTCATTTGAAGCCCAACGAAATATGAAAACCAACAAAATTTAGACCCTAATTGTTTAGTAGGAATTTTACCCGATATCTCCAATGGATGAAAATATTATTTCTTCTGTTTAATGACCATGATACTTAGATTTGGATGTATTTCCAATAAATACACTGAACATCTTTCTTTCCATGTGGTTGTACGACAGCTCGATTTCTAAAGGGCCTCTTTGATGTAATAAAGAATACGTGCTAATTCTATCTCTGCTTCTGAAAGCGTATGTGTGCTGGTGGAGTCTAATTTTTAAGGTGTGCTATGTGAGACCAATTTATCATGATCCCACCACCTAATATTCGTTTCAGATTTTGGCACAAGGCCAACAATTTCGGGGAAGCGAGTAAAAGTCGATTATCTCGACCCTTGTGCTCAACTGGTACTAATTTTATCGGGCTTAAAAAGATTAAAGGCAAAGTCGATTTTAACGGAATTTGAACTCAGAACGTAAAGGCGGAGCGAATGCTGCTAAGAATTTTGCCCAGTGTGCTAACAAACCACCACCTAATATAGTGGCTCAGTATATCACTGCCTTAAGACTGCCGTTCTAGGTGTAAATTCAGTTATAAGTTTGCTTTAGATGATATAGTGAAAGGTTTAGGTAAAGTTGGTTATGTAATAATAGAAGTTATGGCAGTAGATATTATTCTTTAGCTACAAGTTAATACTGATGCAAAAGACATTGTGAAAAGCATTTCAGCCGTGTTCGTCTCAACCTTTTAATCGTAACGCTCCAGTATCTAGTGTATCAGTGTATCCTTTCGTTATGGAAAAGAGTAGAGCTGAGTAGAGGTCCATTTCGCTATCGTCTTTAGCATGTCAAACATCGACGCAGCAGATAGCTCGTTAGTAAGGACAGTGAGGATGAAGAGAAAGAAAAGAATGAAGAGAAGGACGAAGATGAAGAAAGAGAGATGAAGAAGAGAAGGAATAGGAGAAGCTAAGTAGGAGGAGGGTGAGTAGGGGTGGTGGTAAGTTTGAGTCGAGGTGGATTTGAATAAGTGAAAACACAAAAGAAAAATGAAAGAATCACTACCAAAGAAGAGAAGAAGGAAGAGTTGGAGGGGAGGCGGTTGGTCTTCTATAAGAAGTGTCTTCCTAGCAGGATAAGTGTATGGAGAAGGAAGCCATTGATGTGTACATGCTCTGAAGGTGTTTATAGTAGTTTGCGTTTTGTTTTTGTCTTTTTTTTTTATCATTTTTACCAAATAATCGGTCACCTTTGTTGTAATCAACATCGATATTTCTGCAGCTTTAATAGTTTTTCGTCACTAAGAACTGCTACAACTGGTATTTTTCCGCCACCACCACCATCGTAACTACAAACACACTACCATCACCAACAACACCACCACCGTCGTTGTCCTCCTCCTCCTCTACCTCCTCCCCTCCACATCATCGTCGTCGTTGTCGTCACCTTCATCATCATCATCACTCATTATCACCAGCGTCATCATCGTCATCATCATCGTCGTCGACGTCATCATCATCATCATCACCATCACCACCACCATCATCATCATCATCATCATCATCATCGTCATCATCGTCGTCGTCGTCTTTGTTGTTGTTATTGTTATTACGTCCATAGACATTAGTTGTGTGACTTGCATCACGTTTGAAGAGAAGAATAAAAAGCGAAAAACTGACATATTACTGAAATATGTTAAACATCTCTTTATGGTAATGGACTCAGTGGCCAATTTTTATTACGCCGTCGCCGTCGCTGTGGCCGTCACCTCCACTGCAGCCACCACCACCACCACCACCACCACCACCACTATCATCATTATCGCCATCCTAATCATTATCAGTATTTCTATTAGTATTCTGAAAATCAGCTTTCTTTCTTTTTCCTTTCGTCTTTTTTAATGTTTCTTTTCTTTTCATTTGTTATTATTATTATTATTACTATTATTATTATTATTATTATCATTATTACTATTATTATTATTATTATTATTATTATTATTATTATTATTATTATTATTATTATTATTATTATTATTTTTATTATTATTATTACTACTATTACCATCATTATTATTATTATTATTATTATTATTTTTATTATTATTATTACTACTGTTACTATGACTATTATCATTATTATTATTATTATTATTATTATTATTATTACAATTACTATCACTATTATTATTATTAATATTATTACTATTATTTTATTATTATTATTATTATCATTACCAATTTTATTATTATTATTATTATTAGCATTATTATTATTATTATTATTATTATCATTATTATTATCATTATCATTATTATTATTATCATTGTTATTATTATTATCATCATCTTTTTATTTTGTTATTTCTTTTCTTTGCAAGACATCTCTGACCCTTTTAATGCAGAATTACACAGTCTCCCGAAAGAGCAATGAATAAGTTAATCTTCATTATTAGTCACAACCTTCTCCTCTTCCCCCCCCCTGTCCCATTTGCAGGCAATAATCACTAAATATCACCAATTGTTGTTGTCAGTAACGAAACACAAAGCAAACCCTATTAGTATTCTGACCAACGGCTATTAGTTGGTTGTAAAGCACTTAGTCGGATTTTCTTACTGTTTTCTTTTACTTTTTTTTTTTTTTTTTTTTTTTTTTTTGGCAGTTTTTACCCCTAGGTCTGTACTACTGCAGTAGATCAATGACCGAAGCTATTCTAACCGTGACCATCTCATGAGTGACACACACACACACACACACACACATACACAGAGGCACAGGAGTGGCTGTGTGGTAAGTAGCTTGCATACAAACCACATTGCTTCGGGTTCAGTCCCCCTGCGTGTCACCTTCTTCGGCATGTGTTTTCTACTATAGCCTCGGGCCGACCAAAGCCTTGTGAGTGGATCTGTAGACGGAAACGGAAAGAAGCCCGTCATATATATATATATATATATGTGTGTGTGTGTGTATATACCATGTATATATATGGGAGAATATACAAATAATAACAACAGACGAGGACAGGTGGTGTAAATAACGAAAGTATATATTAGTATGACGCTC
>NC_068993.1:50855581-50856525 GCF_001194135.2 Octopus bimaculoides
TATATATATATATATATATATATATATATATATATATATATGTATGTATATGTACATGGTACTAAGTGGTACACTATGGTTTTCCCTTTATTATATCAGAGAGCTATATCTTCCATTTTCGATTATTTAAAACACTCAGCTTCTAGTTTAAGTAGAAATTAATTTCAACTTTGTTTAATATTAGTGACCGGATAAGAATCGGAACTTTGAACTTGAGATGGCCGTAATCTTCCCCACCTCCTTTTTATAATTATTTTTTTTTGTTTCTAATATGTTCTGAGTTCAAATCCCACTCAGGCTAACTTTGCATCTTTATCTCTCTGGACTCAATATAATATAGAACCCGTCAAATAATGGTGTTGGTGTGATGGACTAATTACTTCTCCTTAAAATCCATGGCCTCGTGTTTAAATCAGAAACAGTTATTAAATACACTTGTTCGTGTGTAAATTGACGTAGATGTGGCTGCTACTTTATGGAAGTCATTTGACTACCACGAAAAGGCATCATCTTCAGCCGAACCATGAAGAACGAGGTATTGTTTTTGGTGTAGTTTAATCTCAGGCCAGTTCTGATACAGGTAATCTATGACCAAATGTAGCGAATATAAGGCACGTTAGTGTCCAATATGTGGAGGCGCAATGGCCCAGTGGTTAGGGCAGCGGACTCGCGGTCATAGGATCGCGGTTTCGATTCCCAGACCGGGCGTTGTGAGTGTTTATTGAGCGAAAACACCTAAAGCTCCACGAGGCTCCGGCAGGGGATGGTGGCGAACTCTGCTGTACTCTTTCACCACAACTTTCTCACACTCTTACTTCCTGTTTCTGTTGTGCCTGTAATTCAAAGGGTCAGCCTTGTCACACTCTGTGTCACGCTGAATATCCCTCGAGAACTACATTAAGGGTACACGTGTCTGTGGAATGCTCAGCCACTTGCACGTTAAT
>NC_068993.1:50858283-50859868 GCF_001194135.2 Octopus bimaculoides
CCACATCACAGTAAGACCTTCCCCTCCCTTCCCCGTCCTCCTCCTGTCACTCCTCCTCCTGTCCATACTCTCACTTGGCACTCATAGCATGCACTTGTCTGCAATGTCCAGCAATTAGACATGCATGCGCCTAATGTGCGCATATGCATTCGCATGTGCAGCTGCATGTGCATTTCTATGCTATTACGTAGAGGCGCTCTCTAAGCGACACATTTCAATGGCTAGGCAATGACGCTGCACATAGGATGCACATTTAAATTGTAATGCTAATAGATAATTAACCGTTTTCAGCGTATGCAGATAAGTACAACTGCATAACTGCTGATGTTCTTGATGCAGCCATACACTTTTAAGTGCAGCAGGAAATTAACAAAGAAAAGAATGCATTATATTGACTTATTTTGGTGTTTAGTATTCATTGTACGCACTTTCGTACGTGTGTGTGTGTGTGTGTGTGTGTATGTACCCCGGCTTTTGTATATGTATTTACAAGTATGAGTGCGTGCGTGTGAGTGTGTGAGCGTATGTGTGTGTATGTATCTGTATACTTGGGCATGTGTGCGTTAACGTGTCAATGCCTGCAGATGTGTCTGCCGGTTGTGTGTGTGTGTGTGTGTGTGTGATCGTTTGCGCGTGCACGTGTGTGAGTGTTAGCTTCATGCGAAATATCATGGTCAAGATCGTCGTCATTATCATCATCATCATCGTAGTCTTCTTCCTTTTCCCCCTTCTCCTCCTCCTCATCATCATCATCAGCATCATCATCGTCGTCGTCATCATCATCATCATCATTATCAAGCTGTTGTTTCTAGCTCGTTGAAAAGTCCACACAAAGGCCACTTCCTGATGTCTTTAACATAACCGTCGTTGTCTATGCAAGATTTTCACTCGTCAAGGAAACCTACGTTTGCAATGAGGTTTCGTCTGATATTCGTCTGATTAATTGCACGCAACACAATTCTGTCATCTGTCCATGTCAGCGGTTGAGCCTGTTGACACCTCTCACTTGCAATCATTTCTTCACCTTCGTCATAGCATGGGGAGGGGGCCAAATCGAAAATAATGACCCTTTTTTTTTTTTCGTTCTGGGAAAAAAACAGAAAGAAAGAAATGGAGACAAAAGTTTCTTTAAGGGGCGCAGACATACCTGAGTGATTAGGAAGCTCACTTTGTAAGCATGTGGTTAAGGGTTCAGTTCTACTACGTGGCACCTTGGGGGAGGTGTTTTCTACTATGTATGTATGCATATATGTGTGTGTGTATGTGTGTGTATGAATCAATTATGTATGTGTGAGTATGTATGTATGCATGCATATACGTATGTATGTATGAATGAATTATGTATGTGTGAGTATGTATGCATGTATGTGTATATGTTTGAATGTATATATGTATGTATGTATGTATGTGTGTATGTATGTGTGTGTACGTATGAATTATGTATGTATGTGTGCATGGATGTATGTATGTGTGTATGTATGAATATATGCATGTGTGTATGTATGTACGTATGCGTGTATGTATATATGTATGTATATATATGTATGTAAGTGTGTATGTATGCATGTTTGTATGTAAGTGTGTA
>NC_068993.1:50860469-50864454 GCF_001194135.2 Octopus bimaculoides
AATGACATATATAGATGTCTGTTTATGGTGATCACATTTGTCATTTCAGCTACTAAAAGCACTATGCTGATGGAAGAGTGGTGCCACGTGCAGACAGACCTAACCAGTGAGAACGTTCAACTTCAAGTCAAAAACGTTTGAAATTTTTATCGGAGAACACTTCGTCCCACAAACTGATTTGATCAATCAAGTGAGACATACAACTTTAATTTGACATACTGTATATGCTTCAAAACATACAGATCTGCAATGCGACAGAACAGTCCATTCCAGACGATTCCACCTCACTTTTCCAGTGGCAAAGGAGAGAGACTAGGCTCCCTATATCTGGTGGCTGTCATGAAGGAAGATGTGCTGCGAACACAGTCTAAAGGAATGAAACTCGAGAAATTTTTTGTTAGACCAGCGCAATTATCAACTAGTTCAGATTTTAACTGAGGACGAGAGAAAGAAGAGCTACCCTCACTCACAGTAAATTTTATAGGTCATGGCTAATAAGAGCAACATCGATGTTGTTGAATGGACTTGCACTAAGAAAACGGCTATAGGTTCTCAGCAGCAAGATTCATGAGAGAGCACATGCATTTAATGCGTCAGAATAATCTGGGATGTAGTGTAGGGTTCTCTGAATGCCCCATGCGGTTGAACCTCATTCCGATCTTTTGGAATCCCAAAGTGCAAATCCAACAGGGATAGACGTTTCGCTGCGTTTTTCCGAAATCGATAGCTATATACTAAAATCAATACAATTGACTAACAACATTTTCCGCAACAATAAACCTGTTGTGGCTCAATTAGAAATCAATATCTATTAAATTGTGAAGAAAACCTTTATTAAATATTGCATTGTGCTCGATTCATTGTAACTACAGGCGAATTAACAAAGGAGCTTCAACAGAGTTTTACAATCTGCTCGAAATGGTAGTCAAATCACCCTCAAATCTCCACCACCACCACTACAAAAATTAAGGATACCTCGCATAACATTATATAGTGTAGTTCTTCGTAATTACGAAAGACAGAATGGTTGCAGTTCGATTACTTAAATCTTTCTGGTTGAGAAATTATCGTTATGGTAGCTGCAGATGCATTGTAATATTGTTTTCAAATTTTGGCATAAACCCAGTAACTTTGGAGGATGGGATAAATTGATTAAATATTCCCAATTACTCATTTAGTACTTAATTTATCGACCCCGAAATGATGAAAGGTAAAGTCGACCTAGGAGGGATTTGAAATCAGAATGAAAAGACGGACGAAATGCCGCTAAGCATTTTGCTCGGCGTGATAACGATTAAACTCACCGACTTCATGCATTTTAATGTCATGTAATCTCTCATTAAGAAAAACTCTGCCCATATTGTTACATTTAGGCGTTAGTTGTAGATTTTAAACATCTATTAACATGGTAATTGTTTCTAATTCTGGAACAAAGGCAGTAATTTTGATGGGAGGGGACAAGTTGACCTCGGCGGAATTTGGTCTCAGAACGTAAAGAACCGGAGTAGATTCTAATCAACTTCCCTATATCTGAAAAGACTAGTGACATCAAACTTGATACTTAATGGGATTTGAAATCGGACTCATGGCTGGATGTCAATTTATTCTCTATACCACCGCTATAGGGAACCCCTAAGCAGTCACCTAATTTACTAAATATAACAACCAAATGTTCCCTCAAATCACATAGCGTTTTTAAAGAAGGAAAGAAACGTTTGATAATGTGCTCCGAAATATACTGTCGAAATAATTAGGAGGAAAAGGAAAATGAGTAAAATTCTTTTGGTTATACATCCGCTTGGTCAATGTTAACCAAGTCTAAATAACAAGCGCATCCAACTAATTTTGTAGAAATAGCTGCCAATAGAGACTATCGGCCTCTACAGGGAGATTTTTATGTCACATCTTATTTACTGAATTGCATAAAAGATGGAATGACCTGTGTTGGAGCTTTATGAAGTTTAAACAATTCCTTAGGCGGATCCATTGCGGAATTTGTGTTTGCCACGAAGATTCGAAACTATGTCGTTACAGGTAAACCGGCTAGCATGTTTTTATACAGTGTCTCGATATGGTAGAAATAATAGCTAAAGTGCTTCGAGCACAAGTCAACGTTGGTTTGGAGATAATAAAAACAGTAACACTATCACAGTGAAACCAACAAAGAGCCACAACGTTGCTCCGTTGTGTAAAAGAAAAAGCAGCCAAATTTTCTTAAAATCACATCCTGCCATCTTAAGAGACGAATACAGCAAATGATATAGTTTGGCGTGGACAATGACTAAGAGATAGAATTATTATGGGTGGAATCTCCATGGTTCTAAGTCTATTCTGATCAGGACACTTGCTCTGGACTAAACACCACTAGCTGCAGTAGCAGTGGTAGCAGCAACAACAGCACCGCCGCCGCCGCCACCACCACCACCACCACCACCTCCTAAACGTTGCTGTTCGGAAGCAGACCTTTGCATTATAATTCATTATTGAGTCTAACAGATGAACGTAAATCAAATTTTTTTCTTCTAGTTTTACCGTTCGTGAGTCAATCAGAATTCAAGACAAGACTTTTCATGAACTTCTCACCGCCATTTGTAATTCCCAAACGGTAATATTTTACCAAAGCAAACAACAAATACAAAAGATTTCGTCTGTCATTTCAGCATTTATAAGAAATCTTACCTAACGCTTATTTATTTATTTAAGTATTTATTTATTAATTAATTAATTATTTATGTCATTTATTTATTTGTTTATCTATGTAGCAATAAATTTTACATTATTCTTATATGTTTGTGTTGTTTTTGAGTTACGTTTTTGTTATTTTTATTCATATATATTTCTTTCTGTATTTCTTTATATTTTAAACTCCCGAAAATGTGTCTCCGTGATCAATGACGAAATTTGTCTTAACACACTTGAGATTGCCACAGAATCGTACATATGTTTGATTATTCCACACAGCGTTCTCTTTCGTACATACGTCTGGCAGAAAACATCAATTTATCTTTGTTCTTCTAGTCCTCGTATTTGTTTCGTTTCTTCATTCTTTCCTTCGTTATTTCTGTCTCTCTTTCTTTCGTTCATTCTTTCCTCCATCCATGTATCACTCTATCACTCCGTCTATCCAACCATCCATCCATCCATCCATCCATCCATCCATCCATCCATCCATCCATCCATACATACATACATACATACCGCCACTCAGTCATCCATCCATCTTCGCACTACACAGCCGGCTTTGCTCTAAAAACATAGTGCCAATAAGCGACGGAAAACCAATACCTAGAGACCAGGAGGATTAATTAGGATAGCAAAACAGAATGAAAGCGAAGACTATTTAATGTTCAGCATGTATTGATTTCTACAGTAACAAATTCCTCACCATATTGGCAGTTTGTCTTCGAACGGCAGCTGAAATGTTTAACAAAATCATCAACTTTACTCAAATTCTCCATTGCATCAAATTGTTCCTGTGTGAGTTGTCAATGATTATCAATTAAAATCAACTTATTTTTGTTAAATATTAATTGATTAATCAATTCATTTAAAAAACATTTAATCATTTGATTTAGGTTTTAGGAAAATTCTCTTTCGTTCGTTTATTCGTTTATTCGTGTTTTTTTTTTGTTTTCTCTTTTTGAAAACTGTTTTGTTTTGGACGTTTTTTTTTAAATCTTATATATTTGTTTCTTTATTTTATATGAAATTTTTAATGTTTTATTTCTCTATTTTTGTTTTTTTTTTTCTTTCGCAATTCTGACTTATTTTTTTATGAGGAAATGAGTAGATTGTTTCGTATCTGATGTCAATAGCATCATTGATTAAACATACGTCAAATATGGAGACTGAATGTAATCGCTTCAACTTCATCATCGCTGTACTGTGTAAGGGTTGGACAGAATGAGATTGTCGGTGGTGTAAAAGAATACATACTCACATACATACATATGTATATATATGTATATATATGTATATATATATA
>NC_068993.1:50865039-50869532 GCF_001194135.2 Octopus bimaculoides
ATATAATAGTTTATACGCACACATACATAATGCGTACATACATACATATATATATATATATATATACATATATATACATACATATATACATACTTATATACACACACACATATAATGACGTTCAGTTAATAGAACAGCTACATAGTCTATTTTTTTTTTATTTACTGTGCAAAATGGCCGAGTATTCCAGAAGTATGTAGACCCTTAATGTAAACCCAGAGATGTAAGCAATCTGCTACAACACGCGAGAAAGCAGGATCATTGAATTACTGGTACCATTTATCCGGCAATCTTTCACACAATTTCCGTCTACATAATTTCTCTTATAAAACTTGTGTAAGCCACAGACATTGTTAAAAGTCACATCCTTATGTAGTCACACATTGGGATCGAAATCAAGCCTTTTAAGTATTTAGTCATTGGACCATATATAAACTTCACTATATAACTTGGGACAAATTACTTCTGAGTTCAAATTCCACCAAGGCTGACTTTGCTGTTCGCCCTTTCGAGAGCGATAATTTAAATATCAGTTAGAGTTGGTGTCCATTATAATCGACTAGCCTCCCTCCACTCAGATTTCAAGCCTCGTGCCCATTGTAGAAAGGATTATAATAATAATTATTATTATTGCCTTAGCATAGCTTCTAACGCTGGAGATGTACTACAGTGTCAGCTGTTTACTACCAGTGAACTAAGGTAACACCTCTTATTTCTCGAGCACCTTCCGGAGTATTCAAGCGGTTCCAAGCAGTGCTGTTTTCTGCAAGTGCTCCACCCTTATTGCAACCCCTATTTGTTCCATGTACTTCTCGAGAGTTTTGCTCACTGTTCCAGGGCTCCGACAATTATTGGTACTACTGCTACCCTTTTCATCGACCACAACTGTTTAACTTCCCAAGCTAACCTGTCATATCTCTCGACTTTTCTTTCTTCCTTATCGCATACCTTATCGCATGGCAGCTGGGCATGCTATATCTATGATCCAGCATAGTTTGTTTTCTTTCCCAATTAAGACTATGTTCGGCTTCCTATTATTATTATTACTATTATTATTATTATTATTACTATTATTATTATTATTATTATTATTATTATTATTATTATTAAGGCGGCGAGCTGACAGATTCGTTAGCACGCCAGGCAAAATGCTTAGCAGCATTTCGTCCGTCGTTACGTTTTGAGTTCAAATCCCGCCGACGTCGAATTTGCCTTTCATCATTTCAGGGTCAATAAAATAATTACCAGTCGATCACTGGGTTCGATGTAATCGCTTTCCCCCCTCCCCCGAACTTGCTGGCCTTGTGCCAAATTTTGAAAAGCATTTTTGCCTTTTGAATTTTGTTCGTCTTGTTTACACGCAAGCCCCTCGCAACAACACACACTCACACACACACACACATACACACACACATTCTTTGTTTTGTCTTGTACTGTCCATAATATTTTTCATAATGTAAACCACACGGGTTTACATTAAAGAAATCATCATCATCATCATCATCATCATCATTATCATTATTATTATTATTATTATTATTATTATTATTATTATTATTACCAGTTATATACTGATATCGATTCAATAGAGATACATCCCGAATCCACTGTGAATTAGCTGTCTTGTAACAACATAAGAACTATTATATCCTATTTAGCCGATATCCATGTTTATATTCCATATACAGGGATGTATTCATTGGTAATCCCTGGCTTAATAATAATAGATTAGCTAATAAATCAATTTGATTTACTAAAGAAGAAATTTGAAATTAATCTATTTTATTGCTGCGGGCTACTGAAAGCTAAATCTCTAGTCATTGCCTCATATGATTTTCCTAAAATGAAAATACGTTTGCCATTCATCTCTTTACAATTTCGTTCTCTCATTTGCTCTCTCTACCATGTTCTCTGCTTTAGCAGTTTCTCTTGCTTTTCTTTATCTATCTCCTCCTCTCTGTCTCTCCGTCTGTTACTTTGTCTATTTCTATCTATCCCTCCCTCACTTCATTCCTATATCTGTTTCTTTCAATTTGCCTCTTCGTTTTCATGCTTTCTTAGAATTATTTCATTCCTTTCTTGCTATCTCTCTCTCTTTCTCTTTCTCCTCTTTCCTCTCTCCAGCTTCCTATCTTTCTCCTCCCACTGCCTCTCTTTTCCTCCCTCTTACACACTCTCATTCTTTCCGTCTCTCCATGTTATTCATTCTTTCTTTCAATTCTAATCAAATTATCTCTTTTAATCCACATTTCCCTTACAACAATTTTTCTGGCTTCAGAATATGGTTTAATTATTGAAAATATACACAAACACAAAAACCATAAAGAAAAAAGAAAGAAAAAAAACATCCCGAAAGAACAACAACAAAAAAAAAATGAAAGAAAAAAAATGAATAGATTTATAAAATAAATCACAAAACAACTCTAGTATGTAAAATATGAAAACAGAAATCTTTGCTGCGGAAGAAGATATTTAAACAAAACCTATTTAAAGAAATAAAATATATAACTATAACCAACAACAACAAGCCAACAAACAAACAATATTACCATATTTGTTAAATGGAATGGCTATAAATCTTTATTTTTCTTTCAGATGGTGCCAGAAAATACTAATTCCTGTACATTATCTCCGTTGTCTATTCCTTTACCAAGGAATTCCTGCAAGTACGTTATTAGTAAGATATAATTTAAGTTCTTTGAAAACCTGTAAATCACATTCCGTTTTATTTTAGAACTTCACATAAAATCTCTCCGGTTTTGTTTAAATACTCGGAATAAAACTTAATGATCACAAATTATAAACCATATTGATTTTTAAGCATAAATCACGTTGCACTTAAAGGTAGCGAGCGCAGTGGAGCAAGAGCTAAGCTTGCTAGCAAGACAAATTCGTAGCAGTGTTTCAGTATCCATCTGCTGTCGTCTTTCAATTTTATGTTGCATTAATGGTTACGAGGAAAAAAAAACCCAGCATGAACGTTTCAAGATCTCAGTTAATTTTATTTAATTTCTACCAGACATTTGTAACTAAATATATAAAAATCAAAAAAGATTAGACAGTCAGAACTATAGAAATAGGCGCAGACATAGCCGTGCGGTTAAAGAGCTCCCTTTGCGCCTTCATGGTTTTGCGTTCGGTCCCTCTGCACGGGGATGATCAATGCCTTGTTTGTAAATTTGGTAGATGGAAACTGTTTGGAAACTTACCATTTGTATGTGTGTGTGTGTGTGTGTGTCATCAGTGTATCATATATGCGAAGTAGAAACACACTTTGAAGCATAGAGCAGTAATGTATTTATATGCAGTTAAGCATCTCTCCGGTCAGGGAGTGGACAATGATTTTGCATCCATAAAGGGGTTAGCCTCATGGACAAGTCGTCCATGGGGTTGCGCCCTTTATGGATGCGAAATCATTGATCACTTTATGACCGGAGACATACTTAACTGCATATATATATATATATATATATATATATGTATGCATATATATATATATATATACATAAATATATATATAAATATATATAAAAATAAGAGGAATGACCAGCAAAAGTGGACTCCTATATGCTAGAAATAGATGCCGTATCACCTAACCACGAAGAATATGTTCTCAGTAAAACATATTCCGAGGATTTCATGGAAAGTTCCGAGGAATTTTTGGAAAGTTCCGAGGACTGCCTTGAATGTTCTGAGGGCTTCCTGGAAAATCTCAAGGACTTGTTGGGAAGTTCCGAAGATTCGCTAGAATTGTCCAGGAATTCCTCGGAATTTCCCATGAAATCCTCGGAACTTTACAGGAAGGCCCTCTTTATCTCCTCCTTGGATCTTTCCAGGAAGGCTTTCCTCCCCTTCCTTGGAGAATGTTATAAATGCATTAGGAGCAACCAGTGAAAATGATCCAAGGAGTGAGCGCACTTACATGGTATCTAGACCTGGTATAAATAGCAGCCAAATTTCCCTTAAATCACTCTATAGTTTTAGGAAAGAGATCAAATAATATGGTCCTTGATTTTTTGTACCTATTATGCCCCCCCCCCAAAAAAAAACTGTCTGACCACGACTGGCCTATATATCTGTTGACTATATATTGGTTGTCTTAAGGCTGAAAAACAGTACCATTATCATCGTCATTACCACCACCACCACCACCATCATCATTATCATCAACGCCACCAACATACCACTGGATAACCGGTGTTGGTGTGTTGTTTGAACACCTATACCCTGTGTTGTATCAGCTTCGCCCGAGCTGCAATGTCACTCTTCTGTGAATATGCAAGTATGTATGTGTGTGTATGTATGTGTATGAATGTGTGTCAAACGCGAGTTTGTCTCTCTAATCATTGAAAATGCAGTGATTAGAGAAAATCACATTGCAAATCTGTTATCGCTAATACTCACGCATATCTATATATGTTTGTCCATGTATATATATACATGCATACATATACATACATACACACACACATACATATATATATATATATATA
>NC_068993.1:50870403-50870921 GCF_001194135.2 Octopus bimaculoides
ATATATGCACATACATTCATATATATGTATGTTTATACATAGTCATATATACATACTTATAGCGTATTGGTTCCGAGAACGAAGATTCGTTAAGAGGTCTGTCCACATCTTCTGCTGGCTTCCTGGTGACTGACAAGACCAATAGACACACACACACACACACACATATGGCCCACAAGCACGCCCGCGCGTCCGTACATAATCATACTCACACAATCGCACTTACGTAATCGATGCGTACATTCTTAAGCATACTTGAAAGAAACATTCTCCCTCTCTCTCTCTCACAGATACACACACGCGCACAAACACTTACACACGCGCACGTACACTTGCACATACACATAAGCCTACTTGCGTGTCCACTTCCATGCGTACGTAGATATTTGCTTTGATATTTACATACATACTTAGATAGACAACTCATGCACATATACGTACACATATGTATACAAACACACGCACATATATACATATATGTGTATATGCATGCATATATATATATATATATATATATA
>NC_068993.1:50871817-50874202 GCF_001194135.2 Octopus bimaculoides
TATATATATATATATATATATATATATGTACATCTGTTTATGTGTGTATGTACTTTATATATATATATATATACAAATATGTATGCTTACATAGAAATATATATAAATACATATATATATTTATATACATACAAATATATATATGTGTATGTATATGTATATGTGCATATATATGTATATATATAAATATATATGCATGTATGTATATAATGTTGACTCTTGGAAATATTCTCTGCCATTTTGTCGATAGCATAAAATAAACCTAGCTACAACTATGACGATGTGAAGGAAAGAAACCGGTGAAAAATAAAAATAAAAAACGGAGTATAACACTACTAAAAAGTAAATAAATAAATACATAGTAATAATAATAATAATAATAATAGTAATGATCAAATGAAGAAATTAATTTAACGTAAACGAACAAGAATTAAAAAAAAAAGATTGTGTAAATTTCTAAGTTGATGGTATTTTTATTGGGAGAAGTTATGGCGCAATATAGGAATGACAGTAAATATAGGTTTCTGGAAAAGATCTTGATTCTTATTGCAACGTTATTACATAAATATTTTTTTGTGTGAAAATTAAATTATGAATTTTAATTTTCTGTGTGATATAACGACACTCAGTCGGCAGATATACAGAAGTGCTGCACAAAAATATTAAATTGACAAATCTTCTGAATAAATTTGTATGGTTTTTGCTTAGAAAGCTGACGTTTCTAACAAAAGCTCTTCTTCAGAATTAATTTGTTAAATATATAAATGCTTAGAGTGTGAATAAGCAATTCAATATTTTCCGTTATGTCAATGAAGAATAATTTATATTGTCGGTGGTCGAGAAACTAACCAGAAATAGCAGCCAAATATTCTTCAGAAGACGCACTACCATTCTAATATATAATCATAGAATAATATAGTCCGTGATACACATTTATAAAAAATACACATGGTTACATCTACAAGCGTGGCGATGTGACAAGAAGTTTGCTTCTCAACAGCATGGTTCCAGGTTTAGTCCCACTGGGTAGCAGCTCGAACAACTATTTTCTACTTTAGCCGCGGGCCGACCAAAGGTTTGTGAGTGGATTTGGTAGACAGACATAGAAAGAAACCCGTCGTGTATATATATATATATATATATATATATATATATATATATATATATATATATATATTGTGTGTGTGCCTTTGTGTCTGTGTTTATTCCCAACACTGCGCGTTTTCTCCTCGTAACTTAGCGGCTCGGCATAAGAGATCAATAAGTAAGTACCAAGATGAAAAAGTGATGGGGTTAATTCATTCTACTAAGAACTCTTCAAGGCGGTGCCCCAGCATGGCCGCGGTCAAAGGATTGAAACAAGTAAAGCCTAAAAGATCAAAGTGTCTTCTACTATAGCCTCGGGCCGACCAAAGCCTTGTGAGCAGATTTGGTAGACGGAAACTGAAAGAAGCCCGTCCTATACATGTATATATGTATGTATGTGTGTGTGTGTGTGTATATGTTTGTGTGTCTGTGTTTCTCCCTCCAACATCGTTTGACAACCGATGCTGGTGTGTTTACGTTCCCGTAACTTAGCGGTTCGGCAGAAGACACCGATAGAATAAGTACTAGGCTTACAAAAAATAAGTCCTAGGGTTGATTTGCTCGACTAAAGGCGGTGCTCCAGCATGGCCACAGGCAAATAAGCGAAGCAAGTAAAAGAGTAAAAGAGTATATATATTATGCATACATCACAGACACATGCAGATATCTGGTCGACTATACTGTCAAATATGTCTTCATTTTATTCGTATTTGCCATGTTCTTGCACATCGCTGCAAATCAGATTCTTTTAGCCTTCCATTGACTTCTCTCGCTAATCACTCTGCATCAGAAAGCATTTGCTGTATAACAACAAATTATTTATCCATATAATTAATATAATGAATCATTTCCAAATGTTAATTTCAAATCCTAATTTTAATGTTAAATTTCGAAGATTTAAAAAAAATAAAAGAAACACGGAGAAGATTTTTGCATAAAAGATTCACTGTAGTTATCTTCTTTATATTTCGGTTGTTTCTGCTTATTTTCAAAATTGTTATTTTCTTTATTTATATATTTATGTATTTATTTTTTTCCTTCAGTCATTATAAATAGTGATAGAAATTTACAACTATCTCTTCAGATACGCTGCAGGAAGTAGTATGTGATTGTAGACATCTATAAATGTGCGGCAGCTACAAGCAGAACGTGTCTATCTATCTATCTATCTATCTATCTATCTATCTATCTATCAACTTGTAAATCAATATACGTATATATATACGTGTGTGTATATGTACATATACATACACACACACACATATATATGTATGTATATATATATATATATATATATAT
>NC_068993.1:50874473-50881565 GCF_001194135.2 Octopus bimaculoides
TATATGTATGTATGTGTGTGTGTATGTGTATTTTCTTGTGTCCAGGAAGAGTCATGCCATACATACATACACACAAGTACACACAGACACACACACGTACACACACACACATATACATACATAAGTACATATTTATATATATATATATATATATGCTTATATGTTTATTTTTTACCTTACAAAGTGAAAGCTAACATCAACAACAACATAACACCAACATAAACAGCCACAAAAAATAACAACAACAACAACAAAAACAGCAACAAACATCAAACAAAACAAACCGATTGAAGCATATCAATGTATTATAACATTGATATGCATACGTAACACTCATACCGTTGCACAATACCGGTCTTTTCAATGACTAAATTTCTTTCTGATATTATTTACGTATATTTTATTTATGTTCCAACTCTCAAATTAGACCAAATGAATTGTGAAGATTTAATGTCGAAAGCTGTCAGTTTCTGTACGGATAAATGACCACACATTACTGGAAATATGGAAATTTTCTTCTACAGTTTCTCATTGCAAGTGAAACTAATTAAGAAATCTTCTGCAGCAGTTAAACACCAGCTGGACTGTTTTTACTGAAGATTATAAATAATTTGAACCCGAAAGCTGAGACCTGTGCGCGTGTATTTTAATTACCGCGCAGTTTGGTGAAAAATCCGAAATGATGTCATGTCGGGTGACTGTGACTTTGCTGATTGAGATTTATGTGCTGAAAACGAAGTGATGACGGTGACGACGACGATGGCAACGACGACAATGATGATGATGATGATGATGATGATGATGATGATGATGACCATGATGAAGGATGATGATAACCATGATGAAGGATGATGATGACCATGATGAAGGATGATGATGATGATGACCATGATGAAGGATGATGATGATGATGGTGGATAATGATGGTGATGGTGGTGGTGGTGGTGGTGGTGATGATTATGATGATGGTGGTGATGATAATGATGATGATGCTGATGGTGTCGTTGTTGTTGTTGGTGGTGGTGGTGGTGGTGAGGCAGTGATGAAAATGATTGTGATGGTGATGATGATGATGATGATGATGATGATGATGATGATGGTGATGAAAATATAAAATAAAATCATAATGGCGAAGAGGCCTTTACGGTGACATCAAGGCATCGCCAAAAGTTAGAATACAGAACAATTCCACTGCAAAAAGAAGAAACTGTCAAACGGTAATAGAAGACTGGCAAGAAAATAGAAAAAAACAAACAAACAAAATAACAATGTAAAAAATGTGTACAGACACACGCATACATACATAATATATACACACACACATATATATATATATATTTACTGTTGTGTCTGGGAAAAGTCATTCTCTTTTTGTGCCTTATAATTTAACACACACTCACCGGTACAGTTTCCATTCATTTACTTACTTTTTTTTCGTTGCGTCTCGCAACCTTTTCAACAGTTAACTATTGTAAAGGTTCCAAGACGTAACGAAAATTTTAGAAAAATTTTAGAAAAATAAATGATTGGGTGTGTGGTAAGTAGCTTGCTTACCAACCGCATGGTTCCGGGTTCAGTCCCACTGCGTGACACCTTGGGCAAGTGTCTTCTACTATAGCCTCGGGCCGACCAAAGCCTTGTGAGTGGATTTGGTAGACGGAAACTGAAGGAAGTCCGTCGTATATATGTATATGTGTGTATTTGTGTGTGTAAAAATTAAGATACACACGTCTTATAGAGGTAATAGATTATTTCGATATGTCTATTTTGAAGCACATAACCTCAAAAAAGCTCAATAAATATTTAACGATATTTCAGATTTTTAGAACTACGCCTTAAGTCTACAAAGATTATTTGGAAGAGAGGTAAAATGATTTAGAAAACTCACTCAGGTGAAAACTAGTCTACCTATAAGCCCTCTATATAAAATAGATTTAACAGCCTTCCTGTAAGTAAGGCAAGGAAGTTTTATTAATTATAACTGCGCCCTCAGTGATTAGAACACTCATTAGTTAAAGGATAAATTCTGATGAAAAAAAGAACTCAACAGAGCCGGAAGAAGTACGGCAAACCTCTATTCTGACTCTCTAATGATTCAGTAAATCCACATAAGGGAAATTCAAGACCAGTTTCATTGTATCAATGCGCCATTGTATGATTACAGGAAACAGAAGTGAGAATCTATTAGGTTAAACAGTGAGAAGAATTAATGTAAGAAGTAAAATACGTTGTGGAACAGAAGAAAACTTCAAGTAGTATTTTTGTTTCTTTCAAGCAAGGCATTATAATAATTCATTGTATGTGAAGTAGATATCCTATCCTAAATTCTTGAAACCATGACTGTCAAACTCAATAAACTATTGAGATGAAGGAAGGCATTCATTCGTTTATCAGGAAAAAAGTGAGAGGTCAGCTCTTGTATGGACAGTTTGTTTTTTTTTCATATCAATGAAGTAAAAATATTCAATACATTCATCAGTAAAATATTGGCTTTTTGGCAGACACTTGCAGTTTCTAAAGTTGCAGCACAGGACCAGACAGTGGCCTTCACACGCTCACACACACACACACACACACACACACATACAGTGGGAAAACAATGTCGCAATTGATTGAAATTACGAAGTGTATAATATTCATATCATACATACAAACGTGGTCTGACACTAGCTGAAATATTTTGTCTTGAGACACTTGTGAATTGAATAGACAGGACCCAATCAGAGTGTCGTAAGATACGCAGTTTCGACTTCGTTTGGTCTCCTCAGTGACGAATATATCCGAGCTTTTTGAGATTAAGTGTGACGCCGGCAAAAACCAGAACAATATATAAATCTCTTCTATATTTATAACCCTATATATGTATATACACATGTATGTATATACTTACATATATATGTATATACATATGCATATGTGGGCACAGGACGTCAGAGACCGTAAACAACATGAAATACAAAACATAGAATACGAACTTTGTTTTTCTACTCCGTATTTCGAGCAATTCACGAAAAACAGCCGACAAGTGATGAAGGGTCGTTCTTTATGTTGCTTGTTTTGTTTTCCATTTGTTTCTTTCGTTGTTTGCAAAAAAAAAAAAAAAAATTTCGTATTTCGTATTTCATGTTGTTTACGTTGAGACGTCCCGTGCCCATATATGAATATGTATATACACATACATGAATGTATATGTGCATATATATATATATATATATTATTGATATTATTATATGCTTGAACGCCACGCATCCATTTCCAAGTAAGTTTTATCTACACACACACAAACACACACGCACACACACTATCTATGGATATCCTTTGCACGTAGACATACTTATTAGAATATGATATGTATTGACTAAAATTGGTTCTAAGATCTAAAGTGTCAGTGGGAAGGACTCTTCGGATTACTGGAATATTTAACACAGTAAATACTGTTTGATTGGACGCTCATCCTTATAATATTGAGGGCACCCTTGAGATTGATCCATCCCGGGTGTAACATTAATTAACGAAACCCTGAATATTTTGCTGTCCACCGTTGATGTATAATCTATCGCCTCTTCAGCAAACAGTGTTGGAGAGAAATTCAATAGTAAAACTAAACAAATATCGACACACTCCGCAAACAATGACTACAATAATGGCCGCCATGATGATGGTGATGATGATGATGATGATGACGATGACGTGACGATTATGATGATGACGATGATGATGATGATGATAGTGGCAACGATGGCGATCACGACGGCGATGACCACGACTACAACAATGGTGATAGCGATGTCGATGAGGAAGATAATGATGACGATGAGGACGTTGACGATCTTGATCAGGACAATGATGGTTGTTATTTCTAAAATCAATACACAAGGATTCAAATTTTTGAGGGTATATAATATACCGATTAAGATCATCTCCTGCATCTTAATTCCCAGGTCATGCCTGTTTTTCTAAATTATTTATTTATTTACTTTGTGCATCCTTGGAGGATGGAAAATTACCACGAATCCAAGAGACAATTGAACACCGAAACGCGAAGACACACAGCTAAACAATACTATTACTTCACAGTGATTCGCTCATCGCTTTACCGTGTGCCCAAGTGACAATTAAACTCTGAAACGTGAAGGCACACAGCTAAGCAATATTAACAGTTGATGGTGTTTCACTCATCGCTCTACCAGGCACCCAAGTAGAGACTGAACTCCGAATCATGAAGATACACAACTAAACATTACTATTACTTAATGGTGATTCGCCCATCGCTGAAACGTGAAGACACACAGCTAAACACTACTACCACTTTTTGGAGTCCCTCCCCTCGCCATACGGTGCAACCAAGTGGAAACTGAACCCCGAAACGTGAAGACACACAGTTAAACAATACTACCATTCTATGGTGTCTCATCCATCGCGCTACAAAATTTGCGAATCTGACGCCATAACAGCAATAACAATTATATTAATAAGAACAACAACAACAACAACAACAACAACGACAACCGCAAGAACAATGACAGCAATAAAATCAATGGTAGTGAATATGATGAAAACATTTTCTTTATTCTGTTATTTATGTAGGAATTATCATAAATTTTGTAAAAGTTTGTACAACGTTTCATTATTTATTCATCAATTCATCATGAATTCAGCCATCTCTGTTCTTTACAATTAGATCGTTAGTGCGCAGGTGATAACAGTGTTTTTCATAGAGGCTTTCGTTTTGGTGTTGTTGTTGTTGTTGCTGGTGGTGGTGGTGGTGGTGGCGGTGGTAGTCGTAGTGATACTGTTGCTGTTGTGGTTTTTATGTTTATTGCTTTTATTTTTTGTTATTGATGTTGAGTAACCTTTGTGAACCCGGCTTGAAGTTGACCTATGACATCTTACACACGCACGCGCGAACACAACCACACTCGCGCACGCTGACATATACACACTTTCATATACGCACTTTTCTTCTCTCACACACATACACAGGCGCAGACACGGGTGTGCGTCCAACTACATTACTGACTTGCAGCATGTGTATGTAAATGTATGTGCATGTATATGTATATGTAAAGATATATGCATATATATATACACAGGCACACACACACACACACACATATATGTATATATATATATATACTTATAAAATCTCAAGAAATTTATATATATATGTGTGTGTGTGTGTGTGTGTGTGTGTGTGTGTCTCCGTGTGTGTGTGTGTTTGCTTCCAAAAATGGTTTGAAGGAATATATAATCCTGGCCCCTACGCTGTTAATTCTTAGATCGGTTCTCAATGCCAGTTAGCCAGAGCATATGTTGGTGATACTCACGTTAGTGATAATTTACTACACTCGGTTATTTTCCTCGCTTGGTAAATCCGAGTATCCTTTTAGGGCCGGCATGGTTTCCAAAGAGTAAATAATCAAATTAATACGAAGATTTAAACATCTATACTTTATTATACAGTTATTTAAAGCAATCTTCCCTTGGACCTACGCACGTTTCGACTGCAACCGCTGCATACGGTTATGTGTGCATCATGGTGTTAATTGTCGGTGCAACTTCTTCAGGGTCTAAGGGAAGAATGCTGCAAATAACTGTATAATAAAATATGGATATGTAACGGGCTTCTTTCAGTTTCCGCCTACCAGACCCACTCACAAGGATTTGGTCTAGCAAAGGCTATAGTAGAAGACACTTGCCCAAGGTGATACACCGTACGACGGGATCCGGAACCAAGTGGTTGGGAAGCAAACTTCTTACCGTACGGCCACGCAATTGGACATATGTGTGTGTACTATCTCCTATGCAGATTTTCCTAAAACAGTAACTGGGTTTCAATTCTAGTCTACATACATAACAACTTACACGCATGTGAGCATGCGCTCGAGTACTGAGTATTGCACAGAGATTCGCGCATATCCATTGGCATGTATGTATGTATGTATGTATGTATGTATGTATGTATGTATGATGTATGTATATATGTATGTTTATGTATATGTATGAGTGCATATCAGTATGCATGTATATCTATCTATCTACCTTTTTTTTTCGATCCCTTTTGATCGAAGTCCCCCTTTTTCCCTTCCTACGATCCTTTTTGATCGACACCATCCTTTTTTTTTTCCTTCCTTCCCCCTCCCAAAAAGAAAAGCTCTACATTGTATTTGTCCCATCTTCGTTGAGCCCTGTGTGGCTAATAAAAGAAATGTATCTATCTATTTATCTATCTATCTATCTATACACACACACACATGCACCCACATACATATTTATATATGTTGAAATATCTGCATGCATCACCGTTGATTCGATCCAAGGCGAGTTGTCTCGCCTGGCTTATGACTTTCAGGTGTTTCACACCAGTGTTATCAGGGGAGTCCTCTCCGAAACGCTATTCTGCTGAAAATTTAGCGAATCAAAATAACCACATTTGTTGTGTATGTGCGATCGCTAATGCATGCCTGTATGTATTTATGTATGTATATATGCATGTATGTGAGTGTGTATATATAACTACACACACACACACACCGAAAGCACACATACGCACATATATATATATATACATATACTCACCTATACACACAGTTCCAATCCACAGACTTGTGACTGTATACCTTTTCATAGATATTCACACATTTTACTAATCACATTTAGGATTCTATGTAAATGTTACCATGACGAGATTTTAAATAAAATGAAATGACACATTTGCATAAAGTGTTACGTGGAATCAAACATTAACAAACATACACACACACATGTATATGCTTGTGTATGTGTGTGTGTGTATGTGTGAGTGTGTCTGTGAGTGCATACATGCAAAAACATATGTATATATATATATATATATATATATATATATACACACACACACACACACATACACACATATACAATCTTGCGTATTTTAGTTTGCACGTACACATACACATGCAAATACACACACACGCGCGCACATACACATACACACACACACACATACACAAACACACACGCACACACAGAAGTTAATGCTGCGTGAAGAATATTGCGAAACGGCCGTAATCCTATGAATGTCGCGCGTCGTTAAATATGTATATATGTATA
>NC_068993.1:50881736-50882674 GCF_001194135.2 Octopus bimaculoides
TCCAATCCACAGACTTGTGACTGTATACCTTTTCATAGATATTCACACATTTTACTAATCACATTTAGGATTCTATGTAAATGTTACCATGACGAGATTTTAAATAAAATGAAATGACACATTTGCATAAAGTGTTACGTGGAATCAAACATTAACAAACATACACACACACATGTATATGCTTGTGTATGTGTGTGTGTGTGTATATGTGTGTATGTATTATGTATGTATTTATGCATGGATGTATATATATATATAGGAACATCTGCATTTCCATTCTAGCGAATATGTGTGGTGTATGGTATGTGACATTTTAGAGATTCATCATCATCATCTGCATCATGGTCATCGTCATCGCCGTCATCGTCGTCGTCGTCGTCGCTTTCGTCATCGCCTTCGACACCACACTGGGCCTTCCTAAGGGCAGCACTAGCATTTGCGTTATACGTAAATGCCGTGGTTGTAGTATCGGTAGTAGTAGTAGTAGTAGTTGTAGTAGTAGTAGTAGTAGTTGTAGTAGTAGTAGTAGTAGTAGTAGTAGTCATAACAGCTGAGAGAGAAGAAGCATCAGGAGCAAGATCAGGTGTAGCTGTAGTGGCAGCAGCACTAACCGCAGTAGCAGTAGCAGCAGCAGCAGCAGTCACAATAGCATTAGCCGTCGTCGTTGCCGTTGTAGCAGCAGCAGCAGCAGCAGCAGCAGCAGTAGTAGTAGTAGTAGTAGTAGTAGTAGTAGTAGTAGTAGTAGTAGTAGTAACGAACGCTTATATTACGAATTATACGTTATAACGAATCTTTTTCAATTCTGGCTTTTTATAACGACAATAAAAGAGACTTAAAAAGAAATGTTTGGAATACATACTCATGCACGCACGCACGCACTCAGGCACACACACAGATACACACACAGACACTTGTGTGTGTGTGTGTGTATATATATA
>NC_068993.1:50882864-50885568 GCF_001194135.2 Octopus bimaculoides
AAATAATAATTCGGATAGAATAAATGGGTTAATAGAAACCAAGGTAGCAAAGATCACAAAATAACTGTGGTGTAATTCCTGTTAGTGAGGCATAAACTCCTATGCGTTTACTCCATTCCTTAAATATATATATATATATATGGGAGAATGTACGAAAAAAACAACAACAGACGAGGACAGGTGGTGTAAACAACAAAAGGATGTATTAGTTTGACACTCAGGAATACAGAAAGTCTTTAACGTTTCGAGCTACGTTCTTCAATAGAAAGAATACGTAGAAAACAAGGAGAGAGACAGTAGGACCAAGAAAGATTTCACATTTCGACCTTGCCAAGCTCTTTTTCTATCACTCTCTCGCTAGGATGTCGCACTAAAACAGAAAGAAGAGAGATTATAAACGTTATAAAAAATTGCAAGCTACACGACATTTCGCCAAATGCAGGTATTACTCTCCAATATGTTGTACACTTCTAGTTAACGTTAGAACTGCTGAGAAATTAAAACTCGTGAACTTCTTGAAGAGCACGATGACACAGGAAAGACTAAGTGACCCAGCATTCTTTAGTCTTGAGAATGAACTGGCTGAGAAGATCGATTCAAGAGAAACAATAAAAACATTTACCTCAAATCATGTTTCTTTTAGCTGTGATAGTTCTTGATTGTGCATTACTGAATTAATTAAAGTAATTCTTAACAATGTGTTTAAACATTCATTAAATTAACCAATTAACTGAGGAAGATATTTACGTTTCTTTTTCCATTCACTAAATTATAATCTTGGTTGTTGAAGGCCTTTGTCTGTTGAAAATAATGTCACGAAAGTAATCCAGTCTATAATTTACGACTTTTAGGCATTAAGGTCTGAAATATGGCTGAATTTGCTAAAAGCCCAGGGCATTGAATCTGCCAACGCCTGCATATTTTGGTTTATGTTTACATTTGTATGCAAACGGGAGCTCCAGCTTGGTCATAATTCAACGAAACATTTTAAGTATTAAAAAATGTATATGCACACACAAACACACACGCACATTCATACACACACACACGCACATTAAAATTGTAAATTTTCCATGAAGTGATACATACATACATACATACATATATATATATATATAAATATAATATATATATATATAATATATATATACACACACACATTTATATAAATATATATATGTGTGTGTGTGTGTATACACACACACACACACACACACACACACACACACACATATATATATATTTCGCTTTTGGATTTGGTTTGCAAGATTCTTTATGAGTTCGAGTGTCGAGGCATATTTTTTCCCGCGATCCCTTTTGATCGAAATCCCCCCACTTTTTTTCCCGCGATCCTTTTTGATCGAAATTATCCCCCCTTTCCCCCCAAAGAAAAGCTCTACATTGTAATTTGTCCATTTTCTGTATTTAGCCCTGTGTGGCTATAATAAAAAGATATCTATCTATCTATCTATCTACCTGTCTGTCTGTCTCTGTCTGTCTGTCTCTCTCTCTCTCTCTCTCTCTCTCTCTCTCTCTCTCTCTCTCTCTCTCTGTATGTCTCTTTTTGTTTGTTTTTGTCTCCCAACCACTGTTTGACAGCCAGTGTTGAATTGCTTCCGTCCCCGTAACTTAGCGTCTCGGCCAAAGAGAGCGAAAGAATGAGAGCCCGATTTTTAAAAAAAGATAATTAGCGAAGATCAGTCAATTTGTTTCACTCAACTCTTCATTCAAGGCAGTACCCCCAGCATGGCTGTAGTCCAATGACTGCAACAAGTATAAGTCTAAGAAAGACAATAAAAGAGTGAATTAAGTAGAAAGACGTTAATGAAGGAAAATGAAAGAGGTGAAACATAAGGAGAAAAATAACAATATATAAAATAAAAATAAAACAAGATATAAAATGCGTAAAAGATAAAAATATTTTTTTTAAAATGAAGAAAATGAAGTGAAATGTAAAGACATCTGTTGATATGTCAGGAATATAATAAATGAAATACTTGTGTGATATAATGATGATATGGTAGTGTTATGGCGGTGATATTTTGATAAGGCGAGCAACGGCAGGAGTAATAAAGATGGTTGAATTGATAACGTACAGAGACGACAAGACGACAGCATCAGTAACAACAGTAACAAGAAAAGCGACAGCGATATCGATAACGACAAAAAACGTGATAAGAAAAACAACAACAACATTCAATAAACAATTATCCAACAGCTGCAGCAACGACAAAAGAACAGCAATAAAAAAAAATAATGATGATGATGATGATGATGATGATGATGATGGCGATGATAATAATAATAATCCTTTCTTCTATTTACCCTTTTACTCTTTTACTTGTTTCAGTCATTTGACTGCGGCCATGCTGGAGCACCGCCTTTAGTCGAGCAAATCGACCCCCAAGACTTATTCTTTGTAAGCCTAGTACTTATTCTATCAGTCTCTTGTGCCGAACCGCTAAGTTACTGGGACGTAAACACACCAGCATCGGCCATCAAGCGATGTTGGGGGTGGGGGACAAACAGACACACAAACATATATATATATATATATATATATATATTACTACTAGCAGTATAACCCGACGTTGTCCGGGTGTGACTTATTACGCCACCTACGATAAGTCTTGCTAGGTGAAAATCAACTAAAAAAGAAAGCCTTACAATGAAAAAACCCTTATGATGTAAATATGTTCATAAT
>NC_068993.1:50886492-50888029 GCF_001194135.2 Octopus bimaculoides
TCTTAAGTGTATATATATATGGGCAACACACACACTAAATAAAAAAGATGTTAGTAAGTAAGTGTTTTAAAAAAGATTGTTAAATTTTCAGATTTTCACGATTTTCACTACAGTGTTAAGGTTTGTTAGGGTTTGTTAGGGTTAGGTAAGTAATGATGCGGGTGTTAATGTCAAGATTTACGAAAAGATTTTCAAAAAAAACTCACAGTTTGTAGGGAATAAATGTTTGTTGATCGTATTTGAGAAAGATGTCTCGCTGGTAAATGACCGTGTTAGAAATGGAAAGTAAACTTATAATTCCCGCCAATTAGAATGAGGTCATTGGTAACCATAGGTACATATATATGTGTGTATTTACGTATGATTGTCAGTGTGTCTGTTTATTTGACTCTCCCTCTCCTTCGTTTGTCTGTCATTACAGTATCGAAATGTGATTTGATACTGAAATAGTTTTTTTTTTCTCCTTCCTTTCTTTTTGTATTTGTGGTTGAGGTTTTCGTAAAGGTTCGTAAGAGGAAGTAGGAGTTGAAGGGATTTGTATTAGAAAGAGAAAATTAGATTTTATTAGGGAGAAAATGTTTACTGCTGTAGTTTTATGGATTTTATTCATTATTACGAAATTTTTAGAGTGAAAAAATGACGCAGTGACCTAACAAATTGTATTTAGAATATTAATTGCGATTGTCTAATCGAAGAAATTTTGAATTGTGTAAATGTATGAATTTTAAACATACACACACACACAGTAGATTTGCCTTTTATAGTATAGATATACATATACATATAGACGACGAGCTTCTTTCAGTTTCCGTCTACCAAATCTACTCACACGGCTTTGATCGGCCCGAGGCTATAGTAGGAGACACTTGCCCAAAGTGCCACGCAGTGGGGCTGAACCCGGAACCATGTGGTTGGTAGGCAAGCTACTTACCACACAGCCACTCCTGCATCTCTTGGCGCTCCCTCGATTTCCTAGAAATATGCAAGCATTAAAAAAGGATGCATTTGATAATCTTTACTATATCTATTAAAACGGATGGTAAAGGCTGGAATGACTTTGGCCTTAGATCAGGGCCATCTATCCTATCCTATCCTATCTATCTATCTATCTATCTATCTATCTATCTATCTATCTATCTATCTATCTCGCTAGCTAGCTATCTGTCTGTCTGTCTTTTTGTGTGTGTGTCTGTCTTTTTGTGTGTCTCTGTCTGCTTGTCTGTCTACCTGCCTGCATGCCTTCCTTCCTATCTGCCTGTCTGCCTGTCTATTCGTCTGTCTGTCAGTCTCTTTCTTTCTCTCTCCCTCTCTCTCTCTCTCTCTCTCTCTCTCTCTCTATTTATTTGTCTGTCTGTGTGTTTGTCTATCTAAAGTATCTGTCTGTCTTCTCCCCTCTCTCTGTGTTTGTCTTTTTTAACTATCAATATACATACATCCCTGTAAAAGACCGATAGAGATCGACAGATAAAGAGAGTGAAGTCATGTATTGTGACAATACGACTAGTAATGATAAAGAGAGTGCGCGCGTGAGAGAGAC
>NC_068993.1:50888161-50889407 GCF_001194135.2 Octopus bimaculoides
ATATATATATATATATATATATATATATATATATATATATATATATATAGAGAGAGAGAGAGAGAGAGAGAGAGAGAGAGAGAGAAAGGAAGGAAAGAAAAGTGAATGAGAGAGAAGGAGGAGAAGGAGGAGAAAGAGCGAGGGGGGGAAGAGGGAAAAACGTAATGCATTCGAAAACGAAAGTGAAATTAGAAATGGAGAATAACTGTTGAGAAAAACATGAAGTGGTGAAAGGGATCAAACATGAAGGTATCTGATGAAGCATCTCGAACGAATCAAATGAGCTTATAGGAAGGTGACACTTGAGCAAAAGAAAAATAACAACAACAACAACAGCAGCAGCAGCAGCAGCAGCAGCAACAGGACGAAAAGAAAAAATAAACTAAATAAAGATAGAAAAATGGAAGAAACTAAAGAAAAAAAGATGGCTGCCGGGTTACGTACTGACTGGCTATTAAAAGCAGTCATTAAGACGAGACTCTACAGAAACTTTTCTAGTAATGAAACCATCTGAAATAGAAATAAAACTTGTGAAAAACAGAGAAAAAGGATGGGGAATGAGGAGGTGGGGAGAGAAAGGAAAAGGTAATTCCCTATTTTATTTCATTAGATTTTACTTGTTTATTGCTGATTTAAAAAAAAATGTCTTTTTCTGAAGCGCCACCAAAATTTTGTAGCGTGTCTTGGTTTTTGAAAGCAACTTCTATCTCTGAATTAAGAAATGAGACACATTTACGAGAGACACGCGCACACTCACAGATGCAAATACACACACACACACACACACACACATATGCACGCACGCACACACTCGCGTACACACATGCGCACATATATAATATATATGTGTATGAATGTATATGAGAAATAACAAATGAAAATATAACGAACGAGAGAGAAGATACAGAGATGAGGAAAGAGAGAGAGAGACGCAGAGTGATAGAAGAGAAAAGGAGGGGTGTTTCATTCGTTAGTAACAGGTAACCAGTTTTTATTCTATTGACAAATATGGTTTCTTGGAGTGTCTTGGAATTGGAAATTGCGATAGAAAAGAAGGTAATAGCAGAAATCAAGAAGACAGGATTGCAAAATAACAACAAAAAAAACTTTACTTATACATAAATACATACATACACTCATACATACATGCGCATATATGCATATATATGCATATAGTCATACATACATGCATACACACATATATGCATATATATGCATATAACCATACATACATATATGTATATAT
>NC_068993.1:50891443-50891982 GCF_001194135.2 Octopus bimaculoides
AATAATAATAATGATAATAATAATAATAATAATAATAATAATAATAATAATAATAATAATAATAATAATAATAATAATGATAATAATAATAATAATAATAATAATAATAATAATAATAATAATAATGATAATAATAATAATAATAATAATAATAATAATAATAATAATAATAATATCTTTTATAAGAACAAAATTCACTTAGGATTTCAACAAGTAAAAGATGAAACGTAGCAGGTATAGAACTGTTAGCTTTAAACTGCAATAGCAGCGGGGTTAAACATTATATTTCCTAACTATTGAATACACACACACGCATAGGTGAGTGTGCATGTGTATGCGTGTGGTTATGTAGCTGTGAGTGTGTGTATATATGTGCTTCTAGGTGTATGTAGTTGTGTTTACATTGATGTAGATGTGTGTATCTCTCTGTGTAAATGTAATTGTGCGCAGTTGTTTGTGTGTGTAGATAGACAGATAGATTTATATACATTTTTGTGAATATAATGTGTTTATATATATATATATATATATATATATAT
>NC_068993.1:50891992-50892866 GCF_001194135.2 Octopus bimaculoides
AACGCAATGGAAAACAATAAAACATCCGGACACATAGACGATACAAAAGCGGACAGGAAATACGACAGAGTGTCAGGAAAAAAGGGACGGGTCATTCCTGGCCTTCTTTCATCAGTCAAGTTTGCAGATTGTCCTTACAGTTTCGGACAGTTACACTTGAGACTGTTCAAATCTGGTTGCCCACCAAAATGTCTAAGCTAAGAACTTTAGATTCTTTGTAAGAAATCAAGCGAATGTGTACGACAGCAAAGACAAAAAACGGAGAACATTTTATACAATTACAACTACAAACAAGAAGAATATGAGAAGAGGTGTCTTTCGACTAATGAGGACAAATCAAATTGAGTTGGCGTGTATAGAGTAAAACGTTTTGAGAGAGGAACATAGGAGATGAACATGAGAGATGATGCCGATCGGATGTCAAACCAAGAAAGAAATATCATGGCAGGCCGAACACCGGTCACGTGGAAGGAGGAGAGAGTAGCAGGGGGAAGAGGAATTGAAGGACTAGGGGAAGAACAGGAAAGAGAGAAAAAATCAAAGGGACAAAGTGCAAGGTACCAGGGAGATAAACCAAGAGGAAAAGTAGGAATCAAAGAAAGAGTGGGGTCAATAGTTGTATGTGGTTGTGCGTCTCGTGTGTGTGTTAGCGTTTTTGGTGTTTGAGGAATCAGGGAGGGATAACTCCTTTGGCAACTGATCCCCGCACACTCTTAGGAGTAGGCCGTCTGCTTTGGTCTCCACCTGTCCTCCAACTCTCACCAGCGGCACAAACTGGCTCTCTGCATGCAACAGGTACCACTTCGAATGGCGGGTTAAAGCAGGTAAGCGTAGCTAAAGGGTGATTTTTGGTGAGTTAGGGTTTGCCTATCTA
>NC_068993.1:50892876-50893444 GCF_001194135.2 Octopus bimaculoides
TCGAATGGCGGGTTAAAGCAGGTAAGCGTAGCTAAAGGGTGATTTTTGGTGAGTTAGGGTTTGCCTATCTAGGCATGTCGATACTGGATCGGAGAGTGGGGAGGCGGCTGCAGCAACGCACTATGAGGAGCATGGAGCATAATGAGGCTAGCAAGACGACATCTTGGTCATCCAAATGCATTCGTCTCCATACCCAATCGCTTTAATCTCGTCTTGCCACTGGACTGAGGATGGTCAGGAACGGGAGAGTGAGGGATATTGACGATGAGCCTTCCTTTTTCCATTTAAGCAAAGTCAAAGCGCAAGATATGATTCATTATTCTCCTAGAGTGACAAGATGGCCGTCGTGGTTCCGACAAATGAGTATGCAGTAGTGTGTGTATGTAGTGGCATGTGTAGTTATGCATGCGCGTCTTTGTGTGTGTGTCTGTGTGTGTGTGAGTGTATGTCTATGTGTGTGAGTGTGTGTAATTGTATGTAGTTCTCTATGTAATTATTTGTGTGAGTGCAGTTGTACAATGAGTGTATATTAGGGGATACTGGTGTGTATGTGAGTGACTGTATATAT
>NC_068993.1:50893685-50894681 GCF_001194135.2 Octopus bimaculoides
TGTGTGTGTGTGTGTGTGTGTGTGTGTGTGTGTTAGAATTTGCATGCGTCGTAAAATATTGCCTTCTACATTGGAATAAGACGAAGAATAGCATAGGCGGCCTCCATGTACTTTCCTCTTCGGGAAGAAATTAGATGTTTTCAGGCATGAAGTGAGACAGAATCTGCCAGATCAAAAAAAATGTCAAATACACACGATCACTTCCGATTCCAAGCGGGAAAGGTCTTCTTCTACAGTCCCGTATTGACTAATGCCTTGTGAGAAAATTTGGTAGGCGAAAACTCTGTGTAATCCTATCATGCAAACGTACATACGCACGCGCATGCATATGTATGTGTGTGTGCGCGCGCACAACCGGTGTTCGGGCTGTTTGTTTACGGTCATTAACTTAGCGATTCAGCAAAATTGAACGATAGCATGAATACTAGGTTTATGAAAAAATAACTACAGCTGGAGGTCGATTCGGTCGACTAAGACTTTGAAGGTGGTGCCCCAGTATGGGCGTAGTCTAATGACTGAAACAATAAATAAATAAAGTGTATATATACCAACATTTATAAATACACCCACAGACACACATTAATATATATTTATGCATGTATATATATATGTATGTATTTAAGCATATAAATGTGTATATATATATATATATATAAACACACACACCCACACACACACACACACACATACATACATACACACACGCACACACGCATACACGACCGCACATTAAATCTTCGCGTCGTGTTAGACATGTATAATCCGTTAAAACCAAACACAAAATTTCTTGTGCGCCGCTACTTTATTATGATTTTATAATAATCCAATAAATTATTAATTATCAAAGGGGAGTAGATTAGCAGAGGGCAGGTCACGGATTTACAATGGAATGCATTCATATTTCATAATGTATATTAGAAGAATATCACAAAGCAAAATGCGAATATACTAACACCGCCATATATATATATATATATATATATATATATATATATA
>NC_068993.1:50895067-50897721 GCF_001194135.2 Octopus bimaculoides
ATATATACGTACATACATACATATGCATACATATTTTTATGTATTTACAATAGTATGTGTGTATGTGTTGTTAATGATTTATAACGGTTAATGTGATTCTTCATCAGATTAAATCATTTTGACAAAGAAACTTAATTCGAACAATATATCTCTCTGTATTCTATAAGTTATTCAAAGGAGAAGGTGATTATTGTGTTTATGACATTTACAGGCTGGTGAGAGTGATTGCAGCTGATCCTCTGCATGAACATCAGAAGACAAATGGCTGCTGGGTTAAACGACACATACATACATACATACATACATACATACATACATACATACATACATACATACATACATACATACATACACACATATGTGCGTACGTACATGATAACTTTCGACTTGTTAAACGGGTATGACCATGGCTGACTCAATAAAATGTACAGCTGCCTTACATGTGAGAACGGCAGTGACTCGTGAATCCTGCCAGCGATTTACAGAATTTGTTACAAGTTCAACATTCATCGAAGTTCTTCGGACTTTTCTGACTTCTTAGTTATTCCCGATCATTCTGATGAGTTTTCTCTGTGTACTCCATGAGCCTTGATAAACCTGAGCAATTTCTACCCGTTTTCTGGCAGGCAGTGGATGTGTGGTCGGTCCCAACAAAGAAGTCGTTGTTGCTCGTAACAGGTCTTTCTGCGTGTCTTCTCTGGTGGATCATCAAGCCGGTGCAAGACAGGTATATGTAGGCGTAGGCTTCATAGACTAGGTGAGGAACTGTAGGGTCGACGGGATTGTCTTTTCATGATAATCTTATCCGTGACAACTCGTTTGCTTTTCGTTCGAATGGTCTCACTTCGTCACAGATACCTTGCTTCCAGGAGGCGAGCTAGCAGAAACGTTAGCACGCCGGGCGAAATGCTTAGCGGTATTTCGTCTGCTGTTACGTTCTGAGTTCAAGTTTCGCCGAGGTCAACTTTTCCTTTCATCCTTTTGGGGTCGATAAATTAAGTACCAGTTACGCACTGGGATCGATGTAATCGACTTAATTCATTTGTCTGTCCCTGTTTGTTCCCTCTATGTTTAGCCCCTTGTGGGCTATAAAGAAGTAAGATACCTTGCTTCCAGATTTTCTTATCAAGGCAGGTCAGGTCGCTTGTGAGCGCTACTGGTAACACATAATCCAGTACAACCAGCTTCACTGTCGAACCGTCGTCGACTAAACTGGCGACCCCACTAAGCTAGCTTAGTGAGAAGGGTGATTGGATACCCAGCAGGATGAAAAAACAAAATCTGTCAAAGGGTGGATGAACTTATTAAAGTCTACGGCCATCGAATACTGTGTACACATACATTATACATGTGTGCGAACGTTGGAAACGGATGGCAAACTCCGATCTAGATTGTTCAACGTGAAGGAAATCAGTTTATGCTTTGTGTAGAGCCAGTCCTACGCCCTCGTCCTCCAAACTTATATTGCTATTGTGCAACAAGTGCCACGAGCCCAGTAGTTATCAATATACAGCATTTACTTCCTCTTAGATGAGCAGCTAAAGAGCTGAAGGACCTTACTAGCATTGGGCCCATTGAGGGTGTCAGTGAGTGATCGTCCAGTGGCAATTCCGTGGCATGTTAATCGACCCATAGCTGCGACTCTGATAGGTGCTACTATTTCGTGGTAGAGGAGACCTGGAAAGAATAGTGACTAAGATATCGCTTCACACTGCTCAAAATATTAGAACTCATAAAACAGATTCCCATTGCTAAATTGCTTTGCAGCCGTATTACAGACGAGAAACTGAGTATCATAGAGTAGGGAGCCGGTTGAGCAAAAGTCCGGTAGGTACAATAGTTGTTATAGATACTAAACTATTGAAAACAAACCGATGTGTCTTGCATTATCTTCACTACAAGAAACTGCACTGTTCAATTACTTCCAAACTAAATACATCACAACGGATAGTCTAAACCATCCAACAAGACAACCGTTACAGTATGTGCCAATCTGCAAGAAATAACAGGCAAAACTTTCAAACAGTATCCTAATACCTTAAATAAAGACATATTGGGCTGTATAGTTCCAGATATTATAGAACAGAGGGAACTTTTTCGGTCTTACATTCACTCTATGAGGTCTTTCCTTATTCAAAGCCATAACAATACTGCCATTAATAGTACAATCAAAAGGGAGCACCAACACCATTAAAATCACAATCAGTTCTTGTATCAATGGAAACAATTACACAGCGTGAGCCAAGTTTTCATCATATTATACGCTAATGTCATTTAAAAGGCAAAATTAAGAACCATAGCCGTTATTCACAAGTAACCATCATTTAGTAACGTGTACCATACCTCGGTAATTTAATTAGGCACCTGTGTTGTCGCTAGTGGACATGCGTTTTCAGCTCTCCCATGTGATGTGATAGCTAGAGAGAGAAGGGAGTTACTGGTGTCTTGTGCCTCCTGAACGTAGTATAAAGACAGGATTGTCACGATTGGAATTCCTTTGAAAGCAAGTCTCCTTGACTAGAGCTGAGCTGGGGTCGAACAACAAGCACACTGTAAGCACCTCTGTATATTTTACCTTTACTCGCCATTTTCCCGCTATTAATACAACGAGCACAAACACAGCCACTATTACTGCAACACAGTTCTTCCATTCC
>NC_068993.1:50899895-50900373 GCF_001194135.2 Octopus bimaculoides
GTGCTTAATTTATCGATCCCGAAAGGCTGAAAGGCTAATCGACCCCTCTGGCATTTCATTTGAACGTGAAGAGAGACGAAAACCGTTAAGCATTTCACCCTGAGTGCTAACGATTCTGCCTTCTCGCTTCCTTATGTGTGTATAATAATGATGGTAGTCTCTCCTGGTCCGAGAAACACGGTTTTGCAATTTCATGTCGAATTACCGGTACAAATGATTTGTTCATAGCGGTCAAATGTATGTGCTTTTACCTCAGCTCACTCCCTCCATCAAACCGACGTTGCCCGAACTGGTGCACGGCGTGCCACCGCAGTTTACATGTAAGGTGTTGATATGATTGTAGAGCGACGCAAGACGAAGTGTTTTGCTCCAGAATACAACGGGCAACTCGGTCCAGAAATTGAAACCATGATCTCGAGCTCGTGAGTGCAACACCCTAACAACTAGGCTACGTGCTAACACACACACGCGCGCGCGC
>NC_068993.1:50900399-50902897 GCF_001194135.2 Octopus bimaculoides
ACACACACACACACACACACACACACATACACACACACTTAGATACACCGAGGTACATGCACACATATTCTACTGTATTAGAATATACACGTTGCGTAACTTGGGTCTGGTTTCCTGTACATAGGGAAAAGACGGGATGCTCACGGTTGGATGATTTCTATCATAAGTCTGATCGATAATTTTTGATCTGGGAATAAGCAAAAACCAGAACGAGGGAGTCAACAACATCCACCACTAGAAACTACTGCTTATACATGGCATTGCAAAATGCTAGTATCATTGGAGATGTACTGGGAATTATTCTCCTACAAGGTGCATTCCAAAAGTTTTGTGACTTTCCAATGAGAGACATTCATTAACCTCAAAAAAGTACATAAGGATAATCTCCTTCAAAATAGGATCCTCTGACAACAATGCACCTGTTGGTGCGTTCCACCATCTTCGCAAAGTTCTCTCGGATGTCTCCCAAAGTGAAAGTGTCCAGGGCACTTGTCACACGCCACTTCATTTTCTCGTTCAGCTTGGGGAGCAATCGCAAGTCACAGAGAGTAAGCCCTAGACTAGTGTTTCTCAACCATGGACCCCTCTGGTTCATCATTTATTAGGATGGCCCCACAAAGCCATTTTTGGTGTTTAAAAATATCACGTTATATTTTTATAACCAAATATTATTAGGGTTTGTATATAAAAAGATTTATGTGTTGTGGAAGTATAAACAATTTATTGCACATAAACTTTGGCAACGAAATCTTTTATTGACACTCAAGGGCCATGTGGACCCTATTTGAAAACCACAGCTCAAGACTGTAGGGAGGAGATGAGGGACAGTTTTAATGACAATCTCTATCAAGTTTGATATCAAGATGGAATTTCGGACTGGTGCATTCTCCTGGGGCTCTGGTCTTTTGCGACGAAATCTCTTCCTGAACACCCTAAAAGCTTCTACAAAGTACTCTCTGTAGATGGTCTCGGTTTCATCCAAATTAGAAACACTGATCGTTGTTGTTTAGCCCCGGTCAGTCCTGATGTGAGCATCTTTGAACATAGATGTTCCATCCTTGACCGTCCCGCCAGTTTGCGTAATCAAGAGGACATACTTAAATGAGTTCCTTATTGTTGTTAATTGTTCTTGTTTAAGACCAGGTCAGATCTATGATCAAGGACGTTCCAACTTTGACGATCTCATCTTATATAACTAACTGGACATTAATCAATATGTTCCCCTTTTGTATCACAGTAGAAATTTAGTCACTATTTCTAGCAGGTCGATTGGTCATATCCTTGGCATATCATCTTGGTACAATCCATATTCCTTCCAGATTTATATATGTACTTAAGGGATTGGATTGTAAGCCTTATAAATTAATCCAATTTATAGACACGTTTCACACAAGTTCGTGGCTGGTTTCAACCCTGCAATACATTCTGCTTTACAAATCACTGGGCAAAAATATCTGCAAGTTAAATGAGGTGCCAGAGACTATGTACCAGACACAAAGCACAGAGAGCTGAAACAAATACCGTAAGATATTTTGCCTTACGCTTCGACGACTTTGCCAGTTGGCAACTTAAATGCTGAGCTGTAATTATGACTAGAAACATAAAGAAAAGTTAGTCGGTGGCAAATATCCATCGTTTTAGTAGATTACAAATTATTTATGCTACCAGGGGTTTCAGTGAGCAAGGGTAGATCCTTTGGAGGATGATGTGAGATGAGTTGCGTTTATTACGCTTTAACGATTCTGCCAGTCGGTAGTCTAAATGCTGAGCTGTGATGGTGAAAAGAAGCGTAATTCAGTGAAAGGTAATCGTTGGGAAAATCTCTGTCGTTTTAGCAAATTGCTTGAAGTGGCTTAGTGGTTCGGCTGTTGCACTCACGATCGCTAGATTGTGGGTTCAATTTCTACGCTGTGTTCTTGAGCAAAGCACTTCATTTCACATTGTTCCAGTTCCTCGTCGATCAAGGGGGATTGTTGGCTTGCTCACCTACCCAGCAAGGTGGCGTCATTTGAAGACAAAAAACAATGCAAAAAAGCGCGTTGTGACCAGCGATGTATAACAACATCTGATTGCCTGGTTGGTCACGTGATCACGTAACTTGAAGTAACAAGGTCTTCGATGAACATGAGTAAGGCCTCAGAATGGGTGAGTAGAGGTAAGTTACTTTGCTTAGGTAAACACCAGGCGCTAACATAAAAAAAAGCAAGGACAGTGGTGAATATTGTTTCAAGCCTGATCCAACTGATTCGTGCTCAAAGACGTTCCAGCCGTGACTATTCTACCTTTTTAGGATCGTGTAGAACTCCAATATCTGAGGTGTTTGTTAAAAATTATATTGAGAAATTTTCAGTTGTTTAGTCAGAGATTAAGGGCTGCTATTTTTAGGAATTTGGAGAACCGCTGTCAAGGACAATTATTCTAACTACTATTGTGTTGATGTCGTGGTGGTCATGCCAGGTCATTATTGCAGTTGTTGTGATGGTGGTGGTGGTGGTGGT
>NC_068993.1:50902907-50904293 GCF_001194135.2 Octopus bimaculoides
ACACACACACACACACACACACACACACACACACACACACACACACACACACATACACACACACGCACGCACACACACACACGCACACACATACAAACATATATACATATATGTATATATGTGTGTGTATATACATACATATATATATGTGTGTATGTGTGTGTCATACACTAGATTGTCTAGTGTGCTTGTGATACGTAAGAATTTTGGAGTGTGTAAATTGAGGGAGATTTAACTACTATTTCCAGTTGCTACTGCTGTTGCTGCTGCTGATGCTTTGGCAGTTGATATTGCTGCAGCCAGCTGCTGCTGTTGCTGCTGTAGGTCCTGCTATGGCACTTTTGTTGCTGCTGCTGCTGCCGCCGCCACCGCCGCCGCTGCCACTGCTGCTGCTGATGTTGCTGCTGTTACTAAAAGCTGAACATTTTCAAAGCACAAGAAATAGAGGCAGTAAGTCTGTGTGTGCTCTTGTTTACACATATCTCATTGCGACTGATTTGAGATGAATACGTGTAATGGGAGTTGAAGCAGACATAAAGAGAGAGAGAGAGAGAGAGAGAAAGAAAGAGAGAGAGATAGAGAGAGAGAGAGAGCAATAAGGTAATATCAAAGAGAGGGAGAGGAAAAGAAAGAGAGACGAAACGATAGAGAGAAAGGAAAGAGACAGCTAGAGACAGAGATAAAGAGAAAGATAGACACAGGAAAAGAGAATCAGATGTAATACTTTTATTTCTTACAGCTTTATTTCGAGCCAGCATCATTTCCTCCCCGTTCCCCATTCCCACTTACATCTCTCAACACCCCCTCTCTCTCTCTCTTTCTTTCTCTGACCCATCACAGACACACACAAACACACACACACATATATATATACATATATATATACATATACATCGTTTACGTAAAGGACACATATTTTAGAATCACTGTCACTCAATGTTCGAGACTTTAGCTGATAGGTGTTGAGTAATAAAAGTTTTGGGTTGAAGAACAAACAATAGAGTTACCCTACTAACCATTCGATACAACTGATAATATTTGTGAGGAAATTAAGTGTAAGAAGATAAAAGGGCTGACCATAAAAGCTTAGTAGGCCCTCGGGTATAATAGGCTCCACTAATGCATTTTTGATAAGATATTTATGATTCTACACATGATAAGAGACAGATCCATCATCAAATAAAGGAATTAAGATATATCGATTTTCTATTGATCTGCACAGCAAGCCAAGCATCATTTCACCCAATCAATGAATTCTGATACGGATATATCATCATTGCTGTGTCAAGAGATGGGTTCGCAGCTAAAACCAACTGTTAAAAATTGAAACACGCTGTCCCTTAGGCTAACAGACTTGATTAGTTATATATATATATATATATATAT
>NC_068993.1:50904965-50905461 GCF_001194135.2 Octopus bimaculoides
TATATATATATATATATATATGTATATATATATATAGAGAGAGAGAGAGAGAAATGGAGAGAGAGGGAGGGAGAGAGAGAGAGAGAAATATTTGTATACATAAATATACATACGATATGTTGATAATATGTAAATTTCTATATGTACGTACATATATTTCTATGCATATATATCTGTATGTGTATAACATACATATATGCGTACATCCAGGCCTGTAGACATAGATTCTGACACACAAGCACGCACACACACACACGCACACACGCATATACTCACATGTGTGCATTCATTCGTTCATTCATACATATATATATATATATACACTGATACATACATACATACATACATACATAGGAGCTTCAGCAAGAAACAGGAATGGTCCAGGAACTTTTCGATTGTGCGGAACTGGAGCTGGTACATTGATGCTTACACTTCAGAGCAGTTAAGAATGAATTTCTATGAATGTATGTGTTTTGTATATATATGTATATATATA
>NC_068993.1:50906236-50912175 GCF_001194135.2 Octopus bimaculoides
AACCACCACCACCAGCGACACCACCACCACCAACAACACCAACACCACCACCATCACCATCGACGTCGTCATCATCATCATCATCACCACCACAACCACCACCACGACTATCGTTATCTTTACGGCCAACACCAATATCAAAATCACCAGCAGCAACAACAGCAGCAAAACAACAACAACAGCAACAACCACTTCCACCTCTGCCGCAGCTGCCACCACTTGGGTCTTGGGTATTTTTAGCACAGTTCTAAGCCTTTGAAATAGGTTTCCGGTCCGACGATAACTTGCTCCCACCGGTACGGAGGGATCTGAAAAAGGTGGGATATGCTTATTGCATTTACACCTTTTCGCTTAACCATAACAGAAAATGGAAAATAACAGGAAAAGGAAATATTTTAAATTAATAAGAGTTCTTGCTGTAATGTGTGATGCTCAGATTCCATGCTATTCCTTGCTAACTGGAATAGAATGGTTTGGTATCGCATCTGAGTAGAACACTCAGATACGGCACGAAATGATTCTATTCCAGTTGTATGAGGCTCAGCTACCAGATCTTTCTTTACAATTCTATGATAGGCAGCTACATGATATATCTATTTCAACTGTATGATGCTCAACCGATGAGGCATTTCTGGTACAGCAGCATAAGGAATAGATACGATAGATTACTGATATGTGAAGGCACATAGCTCAGTGGTTAGAATATCGAGCTTGCAATCATGAGGTAGTGAGTTTGATTCCCGGACCAGGCTGTGTGTTGTGCTCTTGAGCAAGGCACTTTATTTCACGTTGTTGCTCCATTTCACTCAGCTGTAGAAATGAGTTGCGACGTCACTGGTGCCAAGCTGTATCGGCCTTTGCCTTTCCCTTGGATAACATCGGTGGCATGGAGAAGCCCGGACTTGTGCCACGGAGAGGTGTAATCCCATGGTCACTTGTGACCGAAGGGGTTGGTCCTTCATGTTTCTGAGATACGAAACATTGCTGTCACAACTGTGAACGAAACGCTGAGGTTGATAGTTGTATGACGATAAGACAGGAGACATTACTTTTACACTTGTCTGACGCTCCGCTATCACACCTAGTAGTTACTGATGTATGACGATCAGATACAAGACACTGCTGTTGTAATTGTGTGACGCTCAGCTACCGCACGTTTCTGCTGCAATTGTATAATACTGAAATACACAAAACTTTGCAGTTACAGTTATATGACACTCAAATATGAGAAGCTTCTGTTACAGTTATATAACACGGAGATACAAAACCTTGCAGTTATAGTTCTATGTTACTCATATATGAGACTTTTCTGTCACAGTTTTATAACGCTGAGATACAAAACCTTACGGTTACAGGTGTATGTTACTCAAATACGAGACTTTACTGTTACAGTTATTATGATGCTCAACTAGAAGACACTGCTATTACGTTTGTTTGATGCTTAGGTACGAGATGTTGCTGTTACGATCATGTGTGTTAGGTACGATACCTTGTTGTGACAGGTGTATTATACTCAGATATAAGACCTTCTTGCTACAAATGTATGACTCTCAGATACAAGAACTTGCTATTCCAGTTGTATGCTGTTCAAATATATTATTTGATGCAAATTAAAGAAACTTAGGAATGGTATCATAATTATTCTGAAGCCAGCAAACCAGCAAAACATTCAACAAAAGCATTTGTCAATAAATGTTATAAATATGTGCTAAGTGTGGAGAAGCAACATTTAATTTCCGGATGAGTGGAATCCAAACTTGATTTTGAAGGTCTTTAGAATCCACTTCGCAATATTCCCTATGGAAAACATGAATAACACATTCTCTTTCTGTATAATTCTAGTATATAAGGTATTTCTGTTCTAAGCAAATCATAATACGGAATTGTAACATTGGGAAATTATTGCAGATTCGTTGAGTAAGATTTGGTGGATTAAATTAATGCCAGAACACGACTGGTATTATATTATGGACTCCGGTGGAATGAAATGCTAAGTCCGACTTAAGTGACGTTTCATCTCATAATGCAAACTAAATACCGGAAAGCATTTTTTTTCTCTGGCCACTTCACAGATCTTTCATAAACATATAAAAAAGATACCATTGTATCATTGAATTGATTTTGTCATTCAATTCCGTATGAGTGCATGATTTGATCCCAGTACTGTGAATTAACAAGACACTAAAGCGTCAATGAAGAATCCTCTACGTGATCACTCGACCTGCTAGATATAGCAACCATTTCTCAATAAAGCATTACCTTACTCTATTGAGAAAGAGCACATGGGATAATCTAATGTGGATTACATTATTGGAATCCTTTTGATCATAGAATAGCTCTAGCACGATTAGCTTCGAGCTAAACTACAATTACATTCAAAATACTCTTACAAATCTCTTCTTGGTTAAATCTGTAGTTAGTATTCTCTGGAATGGTTAGGTTTTCGTAGTTTTAACAGCTCCAATTCTGCTGTTTCCACTTAATTTTTAAAAAAGTGATGACATAGGGTGTAGGAGTGGCTGTGTGGTAAGTAGCTTGCTTACAAACCACATGGTTCCGGGTTCAGTCCCACTGCGTGGCACCTTGGGCAAGTGTCTTCTACTATAGCCTCGGGCCGACCAAAGCCTTGTGAGTGGATTTGATAGACGGAAACTGAAAGAAGCCCGTCGTATATATGTATATATATACATACATACATATATATATATATATATATATATATATATATGCATGTGTGTGTATGCATGTGTGTGTATATGTTTGTCCCCCAACATCGCTTGACAACCGATGCTGGTGTGTTTACGTCCCCGTAAATTAGCGGTTCGGCAAAAGATACCGATAGAATAAGTACTAGGCATACAAAGAATAAGTCATGGGGTCGATTTGCTCGACTAAAAGCGGTGCTCCAGCATGGCCGCAGTCAACTGACTGAAACAAGTAAAAAAGTACTCGTCATAAAACAAAATACAATACGTGGGTAGCTATTATCGCATAACTAAGTACAGTCTTCTTGCTAATGAAACAACATATACCACATCATTATACCCACTAGCCTCTGTCACATCGCCTTAACTATTACCACAAAAGTTCAGCTATTATGAAACTGGACAAGATGTTTTGTCTTCCAAACTGAAACCGAATTTTCTACAAGAGAGTCTCTCTCAACCATGCACATACCTATTTGCCTTGGTACTACATGTAACACTGTTATAGATAAAGCTATTGTATTCTCCCTCGATTTGTTTCTAATTCTTTTCTGCACGCACTTAACAAAACTCTTTTTCTATTACGTCCTCCATTTTTGGCGGCAGACAGTTACGTATATACAGTCTCCAATGGCGAACGCCTCTGCAAATCATTCCACCCACCAACAAGATAACTAGTTCTGTGACGATGTCCCTTTTATTATCCCTACTACTATTAAGAGATATCTTTCTATCGCTATCACATTCTTCACTCTTTCACTACTTCCCCCTCTCTCACTCTCTCGCCCTGTCTTTCTTTCTCTCCGTCTGTTGCCCTCTCTCAATCTCCCTCTCTTACCAAAGATCTAATACTCACATCTGAAAATTCGCGACAGTATGTTGCATTCTCAATACGGGAAATTCTTTGATCCAGTCATCAATCAACATATCGCGCTTAATTACAGCATGTAAAAGTCCCATGAATACGGTCATAAACATTCTCCTTTCTATCACAATCAGTCTTCTTTTGTTCGTATTGAATAACTGCACGGCTTAGCGACTACCTGTACGGCTTCTGTTGAGCTAGACCAAACAGTGGCATCGGCTCTTACGTCACACACTGTTGGCTTTTTACCGTCAAGAATTTTTATAATATCGTTCAATATCGATCTCTTCAACATCAGCAAATACTTTGAATCCATTTGGTATGAGAGCCTCTTAACTAAGTTACCCAAATATGTTATCTAACGTTTCTCATCGCTAGACTGCTCATACGCAGCATGCATGGATGGGACTGTCCATCCACCATAATATCACCTCTGGTGTAAGTCAAAGTTCGGTAGTATCTTCCACAATTCTCTGTCTCTGCACATGAATGACTTTAATATCGTTACCTGTAGTAACAGCGTACAGACAGCCGCCACTCGCGAGCGAGTATGGCTTGGTCATATGAATCATGCCTTCGTTAATAGAGGGTATTTATGCCTAAGCAGTAGCATGAAAGTGTAGATAGCCTGTCAGTCCTCTTACCCTTGTTTCCATGGCACATCTCAAATGCAACAAGGAAAGAGAGCTGCAACAGCACCCGGCTGGTACTCATTAACAGCTAAGTAGTTTACAGAAACGTGAAAACATGAAGTGCTTTGTCCAAGGACATAATGCGTTTGCCGGCTCAAGAACTGAACCTATAACGTTATGCTTATAGTCTGAACTAGTTATCTACTAGGCCACCCGCAGTGACATCGATACCTCTAACTACGTAAACACTACACGTATGGTGTCACTCTTCATTCCTCCTTTAATTTCGGCTTATAAACTGTATCTACACATATACAAGATGCATTGTAGAGGCGCAATGGCCCAGTGGTTAGAGTAGCAGACTCGCAGTCGTAGGATCGCGGTTTCGATTCTCAGACCGGGCGTTGTGAGTGTTTATTGAGCGAAAACACCTAAGGCTCCACGAGGCTCCGGCAGGGGATGGTGGCGAACCCTGCTGTACTCTTCCACTACAACTTTCTCTCACTCTTACTTCCTGTTTCTGTTGTGCCTGTAATTCAAAGGGTCAGCCTTGTCACACTGTGTCACGCTGAATATCCCCGAGAACTACGTTAAGGGTATACGTGTCTGTGGAGTGCTCAGCCACTTGCACGTTAATTTCACGAGCAGGCTGTTCCGTTGATCGGATCAACTGGAACCCTCGACGTCGTAAGCGACGGAGTGCCAACAACAAGAAGATGCATTCCAGGAAGTTTTCAAACTTTTTCAGGAGAGACATTTATTAATGACAAGGAATGACAGATCTCTAATCTCCTTTAAAGTAGGGTTCTCCGATTTCATTGCACTTATTGTAGCGCTCCAACCAATTCATGAAGGCCCCATGGAAGTCCTCCAAATTGACGGTGCCCAGGATCCTTGTCACAGCCTCTTTCATCTTCAAAACGACTGCTCTTCAGCTTAGGGAACAATTGAAAGTTACAGCGAGCAAGGTCTGAATTGTAGGGAGGTTGAAGGACTGTTTTGATGTCAAGTAATTCGATACCAGGAAGCTTGTCACTGTATACCCTGGAAACAAACTTTGTACACATTTTGCGCATATTCAGATTTTCATGAATAATTTCTGTGTACAATTGCCACATACACTGCAAACTGTATTGTCTTTATTGTCTTTATAGCCATATGACGGTTTCCATCCGGAGAATTTCTCAGTCAGACCTGATGTTCCGATGTCTCTCTTCCTTTCACTTCACTCATCATCTCTCAACTCCTCTCTACCGTTTTTGAACCTTTTGTGTCAGCAGAAAATGTTATTCCATGAGGAATCTGGAGCATTTCATAAGTTTCTATACCATTCTTGCCCAGTTTAAAACAAAACTTTATTGCATGACGCGCTTCCAAAAGCTCCGATTGCATTCTGCAAAATAATTCAGCTGCGACAATCTGAGTATGTTCAAAGTGCTCGTACAGCCATCTCCTTCGATCTGGAATAACGAAAGTCGGCAGGTCAGCTTATTAGATGCATAGTAACAATATACTGAAATTACAGAAACCTAAGCCAATTATATCTGCTTCTTGAAAAAAAAAAAAAAACGTTTCAAAACTTCTGGAATACATCTCGTATCAAAGGAATTAATCATGAATTACATTCTTATTATTCCATGTTTTCAAAATGCAAAACTGACCTCAAACTTTAAGTTTCACGATGTATGATCATCATTCATAATAATGACATCACACATGTGCTCCACACACGCACAC
>NC_068993.1:50912359-50913342 GCF_001194135.2 Octopus bimaculoides
ATTGCCAAAACTGCAACCCAAAGGTTTGCTTCCTTTTCACTCCTCTGACCAATTACAGGTCATCGACGAAGGGCAGTTGCTCTATAAATAAAAATACAGATCACATAGCTGGACAGGGCTGGTGCTTACACGCACTCCCAATCTAGACTTCATCTGTAAAAAGAAATAAAATTAAAAAAAAGAATAAATAAAAGCCATTCAGCTGAGTGGTAGATATAATCACTAACGCTTAACAATTGCTAGCTGTTTCTGTTATTGTCCACATGTATTGCTACAGCAACGCCCTCTATTTATGTGAACCTGTAACCTTCATCCATCAATTCTCTTTATTCCTTCACATGTTCAGCATTTTGTTTTCTCCTGTAGAAGTTCAGTTTGAGCATCAACTCCATTTTCGACGTTAATCACTAAATTTTCACAACGGTCATTGCTGCATAATTGCAATCATTGCACAGAGAGTCTATCCTGTATTTAGCTGCAGATAGATTATCTTTCCGGACTGGGAAACTTTTCAGCCATTTTCTGGCATTTTCAATTATCGTTTGTTTCAGACAAAAATAATTATCTAAACATATTGGTTCATTATACCGTATTCCGTTATGTGTAACTTTTTTTGTTCTCTTTCACAGTCGTCGTCTTTCCCATGTCTCTCTGTAAACATATATGCTTCTATCTTTATCTCTCTCTCTTTCTATACGTATAATATATATATATATATATATATGTACGCATGTATGTATGTATGTATGTATGTATGCATGTATGTATGTATGTATGGATATATACATATACATTTACATACATATATACATACATATATATAGATAGACAGATATAGATATATACATATACAAATACATACATATATATATACATATATATATGCATATATATAGATAGACATATAGATATATACATACATATACATGCGTACATACATATACATACATATATATATATATATATATATATATATATATATA
>NC_068993.1:50913999-50916532 GCF_001194135.2 Octopus bimaculoides
CTTGATCTTCAGTCATTTTGGAAGACTGCTACTCCCTCACCTGCGAACGGTTTAATCTGCAAAATCAAGGCAACCGCTTATTTAGTGTTTTAAAGTCTTCTATTCATTCTATCGGTCTTTTGCCAAACCGCTAGTTTATGATTGCGTAAACAAGTTGGTGCCAAACATAATACACTGCACTCCTTTGGACTATGTTAGCAAGAGAGGAATCCTGGCGATTGGGCTACCCAAGATTTTATTACATCTAGCCCAGGCCTGCGCAAAACTGGAGAAGAAACTGGAGAGGACATGAAATGTAGAATCCAGACTGGATTAGTTTATGCGCAACTCCATTGTCTCCCGAGACAAAAGGATGCCTACAACAACAACAACAATAATCTGGATAGAGTAGCTGTAGATTCCTTAATAGTTCAGAGTAGGTATTCATCTTCGCTGATCGACCGCTGGGCAGCTGATTTGTATGTATATATGTATGTATGTATGTATGTATGTATGTGTATATGTATGTATGCATGTATGTGTGTATGTTAGCAGTTAGACACTTGGACAGCTGTTGACATGCACTCATACATACGCATGTACACATATGCATATGCACATACATGTACATACACATACATACATACATACGTACATACATACATACATATATACATACATGCATACATGCATGCATGCATACATACATACATACATACATACATACATACATTTTGTCGGAGAACGAGTCGCGGTCTCAAAGCGGCGAAAATATTTTGGCAAATTAAATTAAAACGTTGAAGTGAATCTAACGGTTTTTGCGTGTTTTTTAAATGGCTTATAAACACCCTCCACGCTGCAAAATATATAAACTTATACCTAAATAAATATATACATAAAACAAAAGCGTCGGCAACTCAACGGCTAACTAACATGATGTATTTCCATTCGATTGTCTTTCCTTTAGTTATATTACTAGTTTCTTCTTTAAAATTCTTATCCTCAAACTTTCCGGCCTTATGAAGAAAGGCAACATTACTGTATGCGTTGGCATTTGTGCCACTCGGCACTGATTCCAATTATTACCAGCATAGCTTTCACCAGTTGATAATCTTGGTGATAAAGAATGAAGTTACAAATAATAATAATAATAATAATAATAATAATAATAATAATAATAATAATAATAATAATAATAATAATAATAATAATAATAATGATGATGATGATGATGAAGATGATGAAGACGATAAATAAATGAATAAATAAATAAATAAATGAATGAATAAATAGATAAAAATAGTAAATAAATTATAATAAATAAATAGATATACAAAGTGGAAATTCTATAGGTTTGAGATGTTGACACCAATTTTTTTGTTTGTTGTTTTCGTTTTTAGTGTGTTTCTGTTTTTGTTTTCAACCGTGTTTTTTGTCTTTTTTTCTGCTTTGTTGTTGTGTCAAACAAGTTGCGTACGAGTTTTTGAAAAATATAGAAATAATTAAACCTCCAAGATGCAGATCAGATAATTGTGCGCGTATGTGTGTGTGTTTGTGCCTCTGTGTGCGTAAGTGTGTGTGTGTGATTGTTTGTGCATGTGTGTATGGACATTTGTGTCTGTGTATGTGTGTATATGTTTGTATGTGTGTTTGTATATATATATATATATATAGAAACATATTCACATATACATGTACATGCGTATACATATACATGACATGCCTGCATAAAATTATAAGCATATACATATATACACACACGCGTACATATATACTATATACATATATTCTTGTGTGTGTGTGCATTATATATACACACACACATATATATATATATACATATATATATATATATATAACGTTTGCATTCTTCTTCTTTTAAAGGCGGTGAGCTGGCAGAATCGTTAGCACGCCGGACGAAATGCTTAGCGGCATTTCGTCCGTCTGCACGTTCTGAGTTCAGATTCTACCGAGGTCTTCTTTGCCTTCCATGTTGAGTACTGGAGTCGACGTAATCGATTCTTCCTCTCCTTCAAATTTAAGGAGAGGATTATTATTATTATTATTATTATTCTTTTAGGTGTGGCTGTTTGATAAGAAACTTGCTTCCCAGCCACATCGTTGCAGGTGCAGCCCCACTCTGTGGTACCTAGGGTACACATCGTTGCAGGCGCAGTACCGCACCGTGGCACCTAGGGTACGCATCATTGCAGGTGCAGTCACACTCCGTGGCACCTAGGGTAAGTGTCATCTACAAAACCTCGATCCGACCAAAATATTGTGAATGGATTTGGTCGACGGAAACTGAAAGAAGTCCGTCATATATGTGTGTGTGTGTGTGTGTGTGTGTGTGTGTGTGTGTGTGTAATATCACTGCTTTACAACCGGGTTTGGTGTGTTTATGTCCTGTAACCTAGCGGTTCGGCAAAATAGATCGATAGAGTAAGTACCAGGCGTAGAAAAAAAACAAAACATTAGTCGATTTATTTTACTAAAAAATTCTTCAAGGCGGTGCCCCAGTATGGCCGCAGTCAATGATCGAGACAAGTTAACG
>NC_068993.1:50917380-50918527 GCF_001194135.2 Octopus bimaculoides
TGCACCGTTTTACACTATTCACTATCTCCACCTCTCTCTCTTTCTCTCTCCCTATCTATCAATCTAGTTACCAGTCTATCTGTCTATCTGTTTGTCTCTCTGTCTATCTGTTTGTCTCTCTGTCTATCTGTTTGTCTCTCTGTCTATCTGTTTGTCTCTCTGTCTATCTGTTTGTCTCTCTGTCTTCTGTCTATTGTCCTTCAATAGATAGATAGATGGACAGACATAGATTATCTATCAATCAATCAACCAATCTATCTATCTATCTATCTTTCACTATATCTGGATTGCTATCCTCCCCTTCTGTCTCTTTTAAACTATTTTCTTTCTTTCCCCTCTCACTTTCTCTTAAACATAGTCACACAGGTACACACACACACACACACACTCCCTTTCTCTCTCTCCCTTTCTCTCTCTCCCTTTCTCTCTCTCCCTTTCTCTCTCTCCCTCCCTCTCTCTCTCTCTCTGCCCTTTCTGACCTTTATTATCCTATCGTGTAAATCCAAATGATTACACATTACACCAAACGAGGCTGTGAAAGTTAGCATCACCATCCCGCCTCACACATGGGTCTCACGGCAGCAGCAGCAGCAGCGGCAGTGGTAGTAGTAGTAGTAGTAGTAGTAACAACACCAGTGGTAGTGATAACAATAGTGGTAATGGTATTAGTAGGGGTAGTAGCAACAGCAGCAACAGCAGCAGCGGTGGTAATAGTAGTAGTAGTAGTAGTAGTAGTAGTAGTAGTAGTAGTGATGGCTAAAGTATTAGTAATAATAGTGATATTAGTATTAGTAGTAGTAATAGTAAAGATGGCCGTGGTAGTAGTAGTGGTCGTGGCTCTATTATTATTAATATTAGTAGTAGTAGTAGTAGTGGTAGTAGTAGCAACAGAAATGGTGGTGCAATTAGCAGAAGTAGTAGCGTTGGTGGTGGTATTATTATTAGCTGTAGTTGCTGCAGTGGTAATTGTAGTGTTAGTGGTAGTGCTAATAGTGGTATTAGTGTTGTTGTGGTTGTTGTTGTTGTTGTTGTTGTTGTTGTTGTTGTTGGTGGTGGTGGTGGTGGTGGTGGCGGCGGTGGTAGTTGCAGACGTGGTCGAATGGAGATTATGGTAAGTTTTAATTTGAGGGACTTTGGCCGCTGTTTC
>NC_068993.1:50921292-50924706 GCF_001194135.2 Octopus bimaculoides
TGTATATATACATATATATGTGTGTGTGTACGTATGTATAAATATAAATATATGTGTAAGCATATATATATATAGATATAGATATACTTATACATACATATTCACATACACACTCACATATACATATGCACAAAGACGTATCTGTATATACATATATACAAATATAAATATATATATATATATATATATATATATATATATGTGTGTGTATATATATATATATATATATACATACATATTACATGTTGTGCGTAGATATGTATATTTTGTCATAAAAAGGTGTCTGTATATGTAATTATATACAGGGAATTCATACTCACGTACATCAATATATATATTCGCATGTACGCATACAAGACGTAGAAACATCCCGCCAAACAGATGACACACGCACGCTATACATACATATATGCATACATACATACATCACACATACATATGCACTTATATACATTCATACATGCATACACACACACACTCACACACATATGCATATATACCTGCATGCATGCGTATACGTAGATATATTTAGATGTTTATATTCCTGTTTTCTAGATAAAGAATACGTTGTATGCTGATAACACCGTAACAAACTAGTAAAAATGCTATTACATAGATATTATCAGGTGAGTGGAAATATCGGAAACCAAATTTGCACTAGATGGCCTCAGGCTGGAACTGAGGAATTTCTGTTGAGTTGCAGTAACTCACAGAACTATTGAAAACAAAAACGAGACTAACAATACATTCTTGTTAACTATGAGTTTTCAATTAAATGGAAGCCACTGGAGACATGTCATTTAGTTCTTTCAATTCTGTACCTTGTTTTAACCATTATACCGAAGACTATTCTGGAGCAGCTCTTTAACAGTTGAATTGTAGTATAAATGGCTTGTGAATTCTCTCTTTCTCTCTCTGTTTTTCTGTCTTTGTGTTATGTTTTTCCCTTTACTTGTTTCATTCATTGAACTGCGGCCATGCTGGGTTAACGCCTTGGAGAGCCTGGTTGCATAAATCGACCCCAGTAATTACGTCTTTTTGTTCTTAAATCGGCCTCTTTTGCAGAACAACTAAATCATGGGAGCGTAAACAAACCAGCACCGATTGCCAAGCGATGGTGGGGGCAAAGATCAATATAAAGAAGGACAGACAGACAGACAAACAGACAGGCACAAACACACATGCCCACACACACACCACACACACACACACACATGTATATATAAGACCGGTTTGCACACAGTTTCCGCCTACCAAATTCACTCACAAAGTATTAACACGACCAGAAGATATAACAGAAAACTTTTGCTGAAGGTGCGCACAGTGGGATTGAACCCGAAACCACTCGGTTGCAAAGCGAGCTTCTTAACCACACAGCTATACCTGCACCAGTAATCTGCGCCAGCTATGCCTGTGTCCGCTTTGCCTACTCTACAAAGTTTTTCAGTCTCTTTTATTCAGTAAGCAATGCTGTACCAAGGGTCATTTTCAGGGCCTTCGAAACTGGTAGAATGTAGGTCCAATTTGGTGCTACCCTTTTACAGCTGGATGGTATACGGCATTTGAATCATCTTTTTTTAAAAGAGTAGGCACTGACCATGGCTCTTTGCTGGGCTAGAGGCACTAGTGGAGTCTTGGAAGATATACTCAAACCAAAAATCTAATCCAAAATCTTTTTTTTTTTTTGTCAGTCACAAGGAAATGCAACGGCCATGTCTCTTTACAGATTATATGTGACCTTGTCCGAATGCTTGCAACAGAGTGGACTGTGCTAAAGGTAGTGAAAATGCCAAGTGATGGTGTTGGCCTGCTTGATGGGTTAAGACTGACAGCTACGTAGTCCACGGATGGAGTTGAACTCAGAACCTAAAGAACTGGAGCAAATACCGTACTACATTCAGTTCGTCGTTCTAACACTTTCACCATACCCTGTCAAGGATGGAACCATATTATTTGCAGCTAATTTATAAGATGCAAAGTTGATCTCGACGGAATTTGAACGCAGTACAGTGAGAGTCATCACAAATGCCGTAAAGCATTTTATCCGACTCTATAACGACTCTACCAATTCGCCGCCTGCAAGAGTCTTGGGTTTTGAGAGGCATTTTCGGTGTATAATGCATTTCAATATGTGACAATACATACTTACATTGGTATATTTCGCGCACCATATCTCTCCTTCTCTCTCTCTCTCTCTCTCTCTCTCTCTCTCTCTCTCTCTCTCTCTCTCTCTCTCTCTCTCTCTCTCTCTCTCTCTCTCTCTCTCTCTCTCTCGTTTATGTAAAACCAGTTCTGTTAAGTTTTATATATAGTCGTGTAAAGAATTTAAACTTTATCTGGAGACTCATGGATGCAAATCTATACATGTATGTATACACATGCTCGCGCACACACATACGCACACACACACGCACACACATACGCACACACGCACGCATATATGCATATGAATATGCATATGTATATGCGTATATAAATACATATATGCATACATATATAGACATATATATATAGATAGATAGATATATAGATAGATAGACAGAGACAGATAGATAAATGATAGATAGATAGATAGATAGATAGATAGATAGATAGATAGATAATAGATAGATAGATAGATAGATAGATAGATAGATAGATAGATAGATAGATAGATAGACAGACAGATAGATAGATAGATGATAGATGGATAGATAGATACATAGATAAATACAAAGAGAGAGAGAGAGAGAGAGAGAGAGAGAGAGTGGGAGGCTCATAGATGGATATATAGATAGATGGATGATAGATAGATAGATAAATGATAGATAGATAGATAGATAGATAGATAGATAGATAGATAGATAGATAGATATGTTGAACTGATCCTGCCATATTTATCCAGGTGCAATAATAGAAAAACTATACATAGAACTCAATACTGGATCAGAGTGAACTCGTATATTAATACAGTATTAATGGCTTTGATAATAACTCATTAATGTCAGTTTCCCCAATGAAATTCAAATCTAATTAATTATATTAGGCAATGTATTGAATACGGTGGATCTTCAAACGGAAACTCGCGTGATTTTATTCGTGCCGCCATATTAAACATGGTGGAATTTTATGTCGTATTCACAAACATAACTTAGAGAAGAAAGTGACATCTGGATCATTGTGAAGTGGTTAGTGGTTCCCTTGCGATTGCCAGATGTAATTAAAATTAATAATATTAAATGTATATGAATATGAATGCGCACGCGTGTGTGTGTATGTATGTGTGTGTATATATATATATAATGTCTGTATAAATATATACATATGCGTATGTTTGCGTGTATGTATGTATGTGTGTTTGTTTGTATGTATGTGTGTTTGTTTGTATGTATGTATATGTGTGTGTGTATGTGTGTGCGTGTGTATACTAGGTAT
>NC_068993.1:50925470-50925998 GCF_001194135.2 Octopus bimaculoides
ATATATATATATAATGTTTGTATAAATATATACATATGCGTATGTTTGCGTGTATGTATGTATGTGTGTTTGTTTGTATGTATGTATATGTGTGTGTGTATGTGTGTGCGTGTGTATACTAGGTATGTTTATGTATATGCACGTGCGTATGTGTAGATATACAGAGTAAACTAAAGGTCACGACGTCTAAGTGCATATTAGCATCTGTTGGCTTACTCTGGTGACTTCAGCTGTTGCACAAACTGCATTTTTATGCTTTGTGACTTTTGGATTATCCTTTGCATATATATGTACAAAAATAACTACACATACATGCGTGTATGAATGTATACATATATGTATGTATGTATGTATGTATGTATGTATGTATGTATATTCGTATGTATGTATGTATGTATGTATGTATGCATGCATGTATGTATGTATGTATGTATGTATGTATGTATGTATGTATGTAAGTATGTATGTATGCATGTATGTGTGCATGTATGTATGTATGTATGTATGTATGTATGTATGTATGTATGT
>NC_068993.1:50926730-50930081 GCF_001194135.2 Octopus bimaculoides
TATATACATATATATATAGACATATGTATACATATATATATATACACACATATATATATATACATATGTGTGTGCGTGTGTATTCAGGTATGTATATATAATATATATATGTATGCATATATATGTATATATATGTATATATACATGTGTGTGTGTTTAAATATATATTAATACATTTACATATACATATATACAAACATACACCTCAAACTCACTCATATGCATATAAATATGCACAAACATATACATCATACACACACACATATTTATACTTATGTACATCTAGAATCATACTTTCACACACACGCACGTATACATTCTCATTGACTAATGGCTAGAAATATTTAGCCAGATAAGAATTGACTAGCGGTTATTTTTATGCGGAATTCTAGTTTTGTCTTAATACCACGCATGGTTAAGCCACACGTTTATCTCACCAATATCTCTCTCCCATTCTGATATGACATTTATCTCATGATAACACGCTTCGCTTGTTATGACTATTGTTCTAATAAAGGAGAAGTAAAAAAAAAAAAGTGCGATATCAAGATTAATTGATATCGTATTCTCAACCGTATTTTACATTTCAGCTCTTTTTTTTTTCATTTACTTGGTTGCTCTGTGTGTGTGTATGAGTGTATGAATATGTACTTGTGTATATATATAGGTATATATGCGCACGTGTGTGTGTCTCTGTGTGTGTGTGTGTGTATAGACACAGACCCACACATATATATGCAACGATGAATAGATATATATATGTATTTATGTATGCATGTATACATACACATACCTGCGTGCGCACACATACACGTATATATGTGTACATATATATATATATCTATATCTATATCTATCTATCTATCTATCTATATTACATTCACACATTCATGTATATATGTGTATATATGTATGTATATATTTATATATATATATGTATACTCACACATATATATTTATTTATATATATATATATATATACATATTTGTGTGTCTGTGTGTGTGTGTTCATGCATGTTTGTGCGTATGTGTGAGTATATGTAATCTATGCATATAACTAGAAAACCTGATTGCGAAGGTGATATATTGTTTCCTTGTATAGAATATACAATAATTAACATTTAGTCGCGTACTTCTAATGATGTTCGACACGAAATCCGTTGAGTGGTGGTAAAGCTTCTGTCATGCTAAATCATCGTTAGCAGTTCGATACCAGTTGGGGGATCATATCACTTAATTTCTCTGAACCATAGATTTGCTTCTCCTTATCTGAGTTAATCTGTAGAGCCAAGGGCTTCACCAAGCTCATATATTTGACACACTCTATGACTATCCATCCTCTAATAGTAACGACCCATTAAACATCACGAATTCGTCTGTATCAATCCATTAATTATAATGCGTTATGGACCCATTGATAACAATCGATTAAACACAGAAACAATTGGTAATGATACATTAGCTCTTACATATTATGAACCTATGAAAAACGACCCATTAACTATTATGAGGATTTTCTGAATGCGTTTTCGACGCTGATTACAAATCGGATTTTGTTTTCCCTTAACTCGTCTACTGTGCGAAATATGGTAGTTTTATTTTCTCGGCTTCCTCCGTGTTTAAGCTCTATTGCTGGAATAGTACTTTTCCTTCACATACGCACAGATATTCTAGACATGTTCCAGAAGACGAGCAGCTGGCATATAGTCACATACAAGCACTCTTCAGTACCTGGTTCGCAAACAAGCTCTCTTCTCTCTCTGTCTTTTCTACTGCTTTTTATGGCTAGTGCTCTTCGAAGCTGGCAAGACTCATATTGTCTCTATTCAGATTTCCCGTCTTATGGAAGAAAATATTTTATGGAAATTTTTAAAAGCGCCCTTGAATATGATTCCCTCTTATAAATTTCGTCTGGGGTCGTCACGATGTCACATCCAACATTAGTCATCCATCATAACTTCATACCCTCACCCCGAGTAACGTCTTTTCATTGGAAGAATAATCAGATGGAAACATTCTCTTTCCTCATTGCTTATCGCGCTAGGTTTTTCTAGAAAGATATCTAGATGATAATGTAAGAGGTTTATTTTCACTGACTTACGACATCCGACAACCAGTTTCTGTATTGGCATAAGTAAGGCTCTCAATTACACTACTTCATTCAAATGATTTAATAAGAGTCTTTAGAAACTTGGAATAACCATTTAGAAACCTGTAAATATTTCAATTCCAGTGCAATGAGGCTTTATCCATATTCAATATCGCTTAAAAATCTCGATTTGCACCGCCACCAAATATCTTTCTTGAACTTTGCCACACTAACATATAAGAATTTTAAAAGAAAAGTAATGAAATCTTGAATGTATTTCAGTTATTGTTTTAACAAAATTTTTAGTTAAACTAAGTTTAATTAGTAGAGATGTGACAGAAATATTTTCTTCAGATCAATCATAGATATATATTTGGCTCTGCTCCTTACTGGGTCATATAATACCCTTAATGATCAGTAACATTTAATACATATGGTTCTGTGGCAGCGTAAGTGTCCCATAGCCTTAAGAAAGAACAGTATTTTGTAAATACTGTTTGCCTGGCAATTATCATGCCAGTAATAGTAAGATCTTCGGCGAGATCACGTTGAGGAATACTGCGTGGAATGATGGCATTAAGCAATAGGATGCCCATGTTATCACACGTCACTTTTACGCGTACAGAGTTGAGAATGGGAATGCATGCGAAGCAGTAGAACTGCTTTGAAGCGTCTTTTTGATGAATCAATAAAGAGGCGCCATTTAAAATTTCGCTTTTCATAGCGACTCCCTTGCACATTTTGGTCAAGTAAATGATCTTCTTTCATCTGGAGTTGAGATGCTCACCATTCGTTTTAGAGACAGCGATAAGTCACATACAAGGCCATGCAAGCACTCTTGAGTGAATAACCTTAGATCTTAGGATCTGTAGGAGGGAACACTCCTACGCTAAATTCATTTTCACCGTTCTCTATTTCATTATGTCGCATGGATCACCATGCTGTATACAGGTGTTTGGAGGAAATCTTGTGTTCGTTCTTTGTGGAAAACGAAATGATATCAACACTATACAAAATAGTGTTCAGCGTGATGAACTCTTTGTTTTCTCCATGTTATAGGTAGAGTAAAACCGCATCAGCGTTTCTTTTTGTTCAACGAATCATGTGGTACATTTCAACAAAAACAGATTCAATGTTACATCTACTACTTGTCTTCGTAAAGTGTATATTCTCAAACATAGGTGAACATGCATGAAGGACTTTTACATTAACGAAGTGTATTGACACATATACTTATATACTTACATGTATACATAAATGCA
>NC_068993.1:50930535-50931014 GCF_001194135.2 Octopus bimaculoides
TATATATTAATATTGGATTGTCACGAAAGTAATTTCGTTTTTCGTTTACGGTTGTTTTGAATGACTTTTGTGAATGTTATGATTTGTTTTCGTTTTGACATTTGATAGCCGTTACTTTTAACTCACTTTAGAAGCAAATCGCGCGTAATTTTGTTTACAGCTGTTAGTTCAGTTTCAAATTTAACATGTGGCACAAAATATTTTGCTTTTCTATTTCCGTAAAGGCAAGAAAGCTGCTGAGGCTCATAAAAAGAAGTTTATGGTGTCGATTTCTTAAGAGAACGCACATGAAAATAGTTTAAAAATTTCCATTCTGGAGATTTTTCAATCTGAAGTTGATGATCGAATCAGATCTATAATTGAATGTGATTGTCATATGAAGGTGCGAGAGATTGCAAAAAGGTTAAATGTAACACACACACAACAATTGAAAATGACTTAAAATTGGACTCAAATACGCATTTTTTTTCTCCATAAAC
>NC_068993.1:50931114-50932024 GCF_001194135.2 Octopus bimaculoides
TATATATATATATATATATATATACACATATGGGAGAAAGTGAAAGAGAAAGAGTGAGAGAGAGGAAAAGAGAGAAAGAAGGAAAGGGAGACCGAGAGATGGAAAGAGAGAGAGGGAGACAGAAAAAGATGGTGGAACAGCGAAAATTAAGGCCTCGACAAAGCCTCACAATCAAGACTAGTAACGTTTCGCAATTGTATTGAATACGAACTAATGTTATTTAACATGTTTATATAACGATCTCGAACTGGTATTTAAAAAATAATCATTATCACATGTACATTGGGCAGAAGATAATGTTGATGTTATTGTTGCTGTTGTTGGAGACGTTGTTGTTATTGTTGTTGTTGATGTATGTCTTGTTACCGTTGCTGTATAGTATGGCGGTAGTGATATGCAGGGGTGGGCTGGTGGGTCGTTTTTGGGAGCTGGGTTAGTGTTGTCTGGTGATGGATGGTGTTGCTGATTGAATGTGCTGGTATGGGCGGAAGTTGTGAATGAAAGTTTGATAGAGGCGGAAGTGGTAGTGAAAGAGTCTGTAATAGAAATAGTAGCGTCGGTTTGTAGTGTGGATGTGGCAGTGGTGTGGTGTGGTGTGATTTTGTGGTGTGTAGTGGTATGTTGTGTGTTATGTAGTGTGTGCTGTGGTGCGATAGGGCGCCAGTAATTGTGATGCAGAAGACGATAGTGTATGTGTGTGTATATATGTATGTAAGTATGGGTATGTATGTATGCATGCCTATGTGTGTATACGTATATACATATTACATAATACATGTATGTATAAGTATACTTACATCTATACATACATACACACACATGCATATATACATATACATATGTATGAATGTATGCATGTGTGCGTGTATGTGTGAGTGTGTATATGTGTACACACACACACACACACACA
>NC_068993.1:50932773-50934765 GCF_001194135.2 Octopus bimaculoides
CTTTTAATAATGCTTGTTGTTCTTGTTCTTGTTTCATTGTAGTTTACTCTCGATGATATTGGCATCTGAATGAAAGCGCAATGTAAGATTCACATGGCAATCGGAGGTCGCCATTTTGAAAGCGAACCTTTGTTAACTTGACAACAAGGTCAAGGTGAGCTCTGATTGGCTGTATGCAAGTGAGTTCATTACTGGGTCCGGAACTCTCGTGGGTAAAAAATTTCGCTGCCCGGACTTGTACCTTAGAGGGGAACTTTCTACGTGCATTCATGATTGAAGGGAGTCTGTACCCTTTTATAAAAAAGAGAATTGTTAAAATATTTTGTGACTTATAGAAGTAGATCTACTTTATTGTTGATAAATTTTAGCTACAAATCCTTATAAGGAACTTTTAAGGGCCATATTGACCCCAGTTGAAAAACACTGGTGTAGGTGATCTGTGAGAATGGTCTGAATACATGTGAAGATGCACAGTGTTACAATAATTAGTGTTTGTAGCTCGTTGTAGCTTGATATGAAAAGATTAGGCACCCAGACTGTGGCGTAGCTAGAGTGTATGCGACTTGTGTCCACATTTGACTCTACCCCCTCCTCCACCTCCTGGCAAACAGACCATATAAAGCTTATGCATTGGCCCAAAAGTGTCGCCTACATAAAAGCATCACCCGTGGGTAGATCGCTTCCTCACCACCTCCTAGTTAAGCTACAAGACCCAGAGTACGACTGGCATAGACTATGATGGATGTAAAGCATTGTTTATACACAATAGTTGTCGTTTCTTTCAGGCGGCGAGTTGGCAGAAACGTTAGCACGTTTCTACTTAATCCATGTAATCGACTTAATCCCTTTGCCTGTCCTTGTTTGTCTCCTCTATGTTTAGCTCCTTGTGGGCAATAAAGAAATAAGAAACGTTAGCACCCCGGGCGAAATGCTTAGCGGTATTTCGTCTGTCTTTACGTTCTGAGTTCGAATTCCGCCGAGGTCGACTTCGCCTTTTATCCATTCGGGGTCAACAAATTAAGTACCAGTTGCGTACTGGGGTCAATCTAATCGACTGGCCCCCTCCCCCAAAATTTCGGGCCTTGTACCTAGAGTAGAAAAGAATAGTTGTCGTTTCTTTGTTTTGGCTAAATTTGGTATTTTTGTTAGTGACAGCAGTAGAATCAATAATGGTAAAACTGGTGCCGATGTTTGGTTCCTAGTGAAATATATTGGCATTTGCATCAGTGGTGGTGTCTACACTTGTTGTTGTTGATGTTGCTGCTGCTGCTGCTGTTGTCTTTGTTGTGGGTCACCCCAGGTCAGCTCTGATCAAGCAGGCTTAATGAACCAAACACGGTCCAACCACGGCTTTCCTGTTTCTCTTGTTTTCTTACGCTATACATTTAGGATCAATAGCGACCAAGTAAAAGTTCTTCTCCGTTCTTGGTAGTGGCAAGAGAAAGACTGTGGTAAAGCTCATGACGGTTTTAATGATGATGATGATGATGGTAATGATGATAATGCTGCTGCTGATAATAATGATGATGAAGATTATGATGATGAGGAGGAGGAGAAGGAAGAGGATGTTGTTGATGATGACGATAGTTCAATATATCAATATTGTTTATGGTTTGTAGTCGTCATTATCATCATCACCACCACCACCACCACCAGCACCCCTACACCTCTACTACTACTACTACTACTACTACTACTACTACTACTACTACTACTACTACTACTACTACTACCTTCCTTTTCTTCTGTCCTTTCCTCTTTCTCCTCTTTTTCCTTCTCATTTTCTTTTCCTGCCTCTCTTTTCACCCTCTCAACTTCTTCTTCTTCTTCTTCTTCTTCTTCTTCTTCTTCTTCTTCAATATCATCATCATCATCGTCACCATCGTTATCATAATCGTCGTCGTCGTGGTCATCATCATCATCATCATCATCAATGCGTCGGAATCTTACTCTCTCTCTTTCTCTCTCTCTCTCTCTCTCTCTCTCTCTCTC
>NC_068993.1:50934775-50937457 GCF_001194135.2 Octopus bimaculoides
TCTCTCTCTCTCTCTCTCTCTCTCTCTCTCTCTCTCTCTCTCTGTGGTACTTAACTAAAAGATTCCCCTGGCAGTGGATGCCACTATGTGGTGACCTGACCTTTACTGTGTGATGACATTTTGCTCTACAACATCATCAGCCAATAAGCGAACTCCTTCAGCCAAACCAAAAGGTTTCACATCCTATTGATAAGAACTGATGGAAAAAGACCATTTGGGTTTTCGTAACCAGGTTAAATACTCAGAGAAGCTCTCTATTTCTTATCTAGAACAAATGACAGGATATAAACTCCGAGTCACACTTAAATGAAAGTCTGTATTTACTCGTGTATAAGCCGCTTTAGTTTACACTTGATTTGAGCCGGTGAAGAATAGAAGCAAAGACAAAACCTTGGTTGTAGCTTAGACACGGGACAAAGCTATAACTCTGAAGTGAAAACAAGTTTGTACCGTGATTTAACACTAAATTATAGGTGCAACGTATATACGAGTAAATACGGTATATATTTACTTATCACTCAAGCAAAAACTAAATCCAGTGAGGAAACCTCTCCGATCACAGGGCCTGCAAGAAATAGCAGCTAAATTCTTTTAATCCACATCGTATCATTTTTGAAAAATGAAGGCTAAGTTGTGTTATCAACAAAAGCCGTAAGGGAGAATTAAGTCCTTAGTATAAGAAAATACAGGATGATCATGATTGGAATATCTTTGACCAAAATTTTGCTAACCTGGGGCTAAGCACGATCAAAAACAACATCATGTTTACTCTGTTACGGTATTTGAACTCATCTACTTCCCTGATGTAGTCTCCGAGTAATGAAACACTCGTTAAAATTGAAACGCTCCCGCTACTTATAGCAGTCATCGATAGCTGTTTATGGTACCTATTTTCAAGTTAAATGATTTGAGTCAGTGAGGGTTACTTACGTCGTGGGTTCTATGAAATTCTGATTGCGATTGCTCGAAATATCGGACCAACACCATCAGGTGTTAGTGTTTGTAGTTCGTTGTAGTTTGATATGAAAAGATTAGGGGGCCAAATTGTGACGTAGATAGAGTGTGTGTACAACCGCTATCAAACTAGCAAGTATGATTCTCTGTGACTGTATGATCTACTAGAAATAGAAGTCAAATCTCCCTCAACTACATACTGCTTGTTTTTGAATGATACATTGAATAATGCAGGACATGGAAAAATTGTGATAAAGAATTGAATATCTTTGATCTGCACGTGGATGTATAGCCCGCAACTTAACATCATCAATAACAAAATACTCTTTAAATATCGAAGTTTTTATTTGATGGCAAAACTCACACGTGTTCCGACTAGCGACAGACACGAGTTGGTTTGGACATGATGCACTTCTTGGCCCGGCCAGCGATAGATATGACATGGGTCTTGTCACGGCAAGCGATAAAAACTTCGGCTTTTTTGTGTCCCGGCAGGCGGTAGATGCGATATAGTTCGTGTCCCGATAAGCGATTGACACAAGCGATAGACAGAACGGGATTTACCTGACCAGCAACAGACACGAGATGCGAGGTGTTTCGTTTCCCGACAAGCGACAAGCACGACATATTTCGTGCCCCAGAAAGCGATATATACGCGATGGTTTGTCTCACATCCTTACTTCTGTTTCTTTTGTCTGTCTCAGATTGGTTTTTACACTTCATAAAAGTTCACTTTACTTTGTTAAGTATTCAGTTTGATTTTTTTTTTTATATGTCTTCTCCACTTTCACCCCACTCCTTCTATACGTCTTACGAATAAACAGTGATTTCTTTTGATGAGATACAAAGCTAAATTTAGAACGGAAGCTGTGTAATCAATTATGAAAATATACACTTTTTTTTTGTTGCTAAACGTATATTTAAAGAAAAGAAACATTTAAAAAAAACAAACAAACAAATAGTATTTGAAAATTTATTCAATAAAACTATTATTGATTATGAAAATAGAATTCAACGAAAATTATTTTATCTTTAAAAAAAATTAGTTTTCAAACTTATCCGTGACAGGTCTCACAAAGTAAAGCCACGAGAGTTGCCGTCCATGCGGTTGCATAGCTTTGTAAAGATAGCAGCCAAATTTCTTTCGAATCACACCGTATCTACATATCGATATAAGACCAGAAGTCCACATTGGACAGTGGAGTCATAAACACACAATTGCTTCTGTAAAAAAAGGCCGGATAGTCATAGCTAGAACGTCTGATTGTAGGTCTGGCCATTGTCGGCTAACTTGTCGCTAGGCAACAGCATTATTAAAAGCTTCAGCAAGAAGGCTTAGGCATATTATCTCTAAAAATAAATAAAGAACCGACGCGAGGGTCGTGGTTTCAGAGGCTTTGATCGTCGGCCCGGTTATCAAAGCAACCCTTGGAGCTAAATAACAATACCACGATTACAAACACCGTCCCACCTTCACAAAGTGGTAGTTGGATAATGGGTTCCTAGGTTCTCTGTACATAGAGAAAGGCAGGATGGTCACCGCTTCGGTCATAGGTTTTTTTCTATCAGGACTGACCCGAGGCTAAATAACAACAGTAAAAGCAACTACGGAGCGATTACTTCTGTGGATCGTAAGTGGATCCCGAATACATGTGATGGAGCGTTAGTTTTAAGCTATAAAGTGTGTATATATGTGTGTTATACGTGTGTGTGTGTGTGTGTGTGTGT
>NC_068993.1:50938908-50939208 GCF_001194135.2 Octopus bimaculoides
ATATATATATATATTCAATATGTATGTGTTTATAATATATGTGTGTGTGTATGTGTGTGTGTGTACGTGCGTACGTGCGTGTACCTATGTATGTGTGTATGTATGTGTGTATTATATTAGCATTGGTCGTAGCCCCAACTAATTTCTCATTATTTGTAAAGCATTGTCCGGTGAATGCCTCGATCAGACGAATTAACATAGAACTGTAAGACGAGTCTTCTATGTTTAACTGATATTTAACTGATATCTATCTATCTATCTATCTATCTATTTATCTATCTATCTATCTATCTATCTATC
>NC_068993.1:50939218-50939895 GCF_001194135.2 Octopus bimaculoides
TCTATCTATCTATCTATCTATCTATCTATCTATATGTGTGTGTGTGTGTGTGTGTGTGTGTGTACCGATAGAAACAGAGAGAGAACATCAGTAACAACAGCTACGGTAACAACCACCACAACAAGAACATCAGTAACAACTCTGAGGTCAACAACATTACCAGTATTTGTAAAATCAAACAACTTTAGGAAGCTCGCTGATGAAGGAGACACATGTAAATTATGGAAATAGAATGTATTCCATCTTACATTATTATGTTAAAGAGGTGAGGTATCGATACCTCAGGCTAAAGTGCTAAAGTGTTATATGTTTTTCATCATCCCAACACACCAGAGATTTGCTCCAATATGTAAGCTGGTCCTCAGAAACTCGAAACTGTGAAGAACGGTGTTACAAAAGAAACTAGTTTGTAAAGCGTTAGGCGTACAAGAAAGCCTTGGCTTAGATTTCCAGTATAACATTTGATTTTGAGGTGCCAACGTTAGCAGGGTTACTACTAATACCTTCACTGCTACCGCATCACAAACCACCACATCAACAACCGCCATCACCACAACTGTCGCAACTACTATCGTCACCACCATCAACCACCAGCATGCCAACATCATCATCACCACCACCACCACCACCACCAGTATGCTATGCCAACACTATCAACACCACCACCACCACCACCA
>NC_068993.1:50940607-50941562 GCF_001194135.2 Octopus bimaculoides
CGACCCCCCCGCCACCTCCACCATCACCACCAACACAATTACCATCGCCAAAACTGCACCATTACCGACACTATTAATAAAACGGCTACTCTTACTACCACTACCACCGTTCCACCATACTTGCACCTCTCCTGCGCCCCTACCTCGTCCAACTCCTCCTCCTTCAATTCCCAGTGTTACGGAATGTTCTGGTCTCACGCAGAGACGCAATTGCCTCTCTCTCTGTTTTGGTTAATTTTTCCTTCCACCATCAAATAAAGGATATTGTAGCATGACATATTGGTTGTGAAATTACAGCACTTTACATACATATAAGGACATGCACGTACACACACACACACACACACACGCACAACACACACTGTCTCTCCCTCTCTCTTTCTCACACACACTCACACATCCATATATAAATTCATATACATACGTATAATATAAACATATATGTATAGGAATGCATACATACGTATATACACGCACACACAGGTATGCTAATGCGCGTATATATACTTGTATGGCTGCATACACGCACACACACACACACACACACATAGACACACACACATACACACACATATATACATAGGCAAATATGCATACACATGAAAGTAAACTATCTTATACGTAAGCATAGAACGTGATGTACACACATACACACAAACACACACATATATATATATTTACATATATATATACTTATATTTCCAAGAGTTTTGAATGTGTTTGCATATGGTAATATCAAAGTATATGCATTTATATACATACATATGTATGTGTAATATATATATATATACATATATATATATATATATATTTGTATGTACATATATGTATATGTATGCTTATATACAAACATACATACACACACACAAACATATATGTATATATGTATGCATGTATATGTATACATACATACATACATATATATATATATATGTATATATATATATATATATAT
>NC_068993.1:50942498-50944791 GCF_001194135.2 Octopus bimaculoides
TTATTATTATTATTATCAGCATCATCATCAGTGGTAGTAGTTGTAGTTGTAGTAGTAGTAATAGTGGTGGTGGTGGTGGTGGTGGTGGTGATGGTGGTGGTGGTGGTGCTGTTGTGTTTGTGGTTGAAGTAGGTTTCGATTGTTGCTGTGTTGTTGTTGTTCTTGTATCTTCCATTGTGCGTTGTTGTTATTGTTACCATGGTTATCCTTATTGTTACTATGGTTATTGTTACTGTATCTCTTGATATTACTGTTATTGTTGTGGTTGTTATTCCTGTGGTTATTCCCATTCTTGCACTAATAGTTGTCATTACTGTTATTATCAACGTGGTTCCTTCTCTTCTCCCTGATGATCTTATTACCTTTGCTTTCCTTATTATCTTTCCTTATCGTAATATATTATACTGTAGTTACATTTATTAGTTTTTAACCCTAGGTCTACCCTTAGAGAGCATATATATATGATAAAATCTTTACAACGATGGTCATCAACATCTTTTGTGTCAGACAGTATGTCGAAGACTACATTACTCAAAGCTTCCTTTCTTAACATGGTAGAATGGATCTGAAGGACATTTAGCTGCTATTTCTAGCAGGTCTAGCTGCTGCAATATAAAGGCAACTGGTTGCAGATGTTGTCATTCATGTAGGGAATTGTTGTAATGTATTATTAAACATTATGCTAAGAGCGTAACAACAAAGTTAATATTCTGTCTTTCTCAGATTATGCCGGTATGTCATAGTCGTAGGTAAAAATTCCCTGGTTAGAGAGACATACTTTAATTCTTTCGGGGGTCGATAAAAAATTCAACAATTGAGCACGGGGGTCGATGTAATCGACTTTGTTCCTTCCCTAGAATTGTTGACCCTAAGAAGGATAGTTATTCCATGCCAGTTAAGTTTCATTCCATCAATGGTGGCTTAGTCATTCGCTAGATGTTGGCACTCCATCGATTACGTCGTCGAGGGTTCCAGTTGATCCGATCAACGGAACAGCCTGCTCGTGAAATTAACGTGCAAGTGGCTGAGCACTCCACAGACACGTGTACCCTTCACGTAGTTCTCGGGGAGATTCAGCGTGACACAGTGTGACAAGGCTGACCCTTTTAACTACAGGCACAACAGAAACAGGAAGTAAGAGTGGGAGAAAGTTGTGGCGAAAGAGTACAGCAGGGGTCGCCACCATCCCCTGCCGGAGCCTCGTGGAGCTTTAGGTGTTTTCGCTCAATAAACACTCACAACGCCCGGTCTGGGAATCGAAACCGCGATCCATTGACTGCGAGTCCCCTGCCCTAACCACTGAGCCATTGCGCCTCCACCATTCGCTAGATAGAGTAGAATTAAATAACTACCAATGTATTGAACTGAGGAAAGTTCAGTCGTTTTATTCAATTAAAAAGAAAGGTATTATTTTTTTTTAAGCGGTGGCCCCAGCTTGGCCGCAGTTCACAGACTGGTAGTAGTAAAAGAGTAATAAAGTATCACATGATTTGAAGCTGGGGATCTATAAAATACGACCATAAACAGCGGCAAGCGGCACTTAACGAAACGGTCTGAGTTTTTCCTGACTATTGATATTACCATAGATGAATCGGGAATCCTGATATATTGATAACTCTATGTTGCAAGTTGACATCAGGAAGCTGCAAGTCGCAGTATAAGCATCTTAAAAAGTGACATAAATATCTCCGTCATCGATATATATCGGTCTTCACTGACCTTCTGAACCGATTGTCATTTAACAAAATGGACACATGTTCTTCACTTTGAGCAATTTCCTTGCAGTTGCCTTCATCATCATCATCATCATCATCAGTAGCATCCTCCTCATCATCATCATTACCATTTCTCTTTTATCATCTCTCTCTCTCTGTCTTTCTCGGCCTCTTCAACTCATTCATAAAACTTCTATTTGTCAGTTTCCTCTTTCGCTCTCACACCATTCTCATTTTGCTCTGTTTCTCTCTGTCACTCACTCTTTCTCACAGCTGTATTGTTTCTTTCTTTCTTCTATCCTTTCTTACATGTTTTATCCTATCCTCTTTTCGAATTGCTTTGCTCCTCTCCCTCTCTCCTTCTCTCACGTTTCCTCTTTTTCTCGCTTTCTCTCTCTATCAACTTACTATCGTTCTTTTCATCTGTTTGTTTCTATGCTTTTCTTTGTGTCTGTCTTATGCTTTTCCTGTGTCTAGAACAGATAGCTTTGTAGGTCTCTGTCTGTCTGTCTGTCTGTCTGTCTGTCTGTTTCTCTCCCCCCCTCTCTCTCTCTCTCTCTCTCTCTCTCTCTATCTAT
>NC_068993.1:50945882-50946314 GCF_001194135.2 Octopus bimaculoides
ACACACACACACACACACACACACACACACACACACACACACACACACACACACACACACACACAAGCGGAGGCACTTCAGATATTGACCTATCTGCCTCTTCATCCACTTACCCGCCCAACATTTTTATCTATACATCAATATGTCTATGTTGGAACTATCCAGGTAGGTAGGTAGGTAGGTAAGTAGGAAGGAAGGTCGGTTGGTAGATAGGCATGTATGTATGTACGTATGTATGTAGGTAAGAAGGGAGGTAGGTAGATGGGTAAGTATCAATCTAATCTCATATATTTTTCTATCTCTTCCATTCATCTGTTTACCTGTTTGTCTATCTGTCTGCCTGTCTATCTATCTATCTATCTATCTATCTATCTATCTATCTATCTATCTATCTATCTATCTATCTATCTATCTATCTATCTATCTAAAAAA
>NC_068993.1:50946324-50948551 GCF_001194135.2 Octopus bimaculoides
AAATAAATTCAAAAAAGGATAAGACTCTTTTACAAGAATTTTATCAAGAAGCCGGTGTGTAAAAAAATTCATTAGGGAAATTTCTATTCCCAAGAATATAACTATTCGTTTATATTTATATAAAGGGCATTATTATAGAAAAATAATAACGCCAGTGGACTTCTCAAAATAACCACATTTAGTACCTCGCATAGGTACTAAATGTGGTTATTTTGAGAAGTCTGCCTGTCTTTCTCACTGGCTACCTGTTTATCTATGCATCCATAAAATATTCCTTTACCTTGTTGATCATTACCCTCTCCTCCCTCTACCCTTTCTCTAACACCCATCTCACTCTCATCTCTACTTTTTCTCTCTTCCTCTCCTCCTCAGTCTTTCTCTCTTTGAAATTTGCATCACTTGACCACCAATCTTCTACATATCACTGATATTACTGCTCCCTCTCCTCTCTCAGTATACCTCCACCTTCTCTGCCTATTTTCTCACTTTGCTGCACACCTCTCCTTTTTACACCTCTCTCTCTCATCTCTACTTTTCATTCTCTCTAATCTTTGTCTCACTTTATCTTTCTCTGCTTTAACTCTTTGCCATACACGTGAGAAACGCACACACTATGATGTTAAACTTAAGCATATCAACAACTACCGCTATGGTTAGACTGTCGTTTTTAGCTTGTCGCTAGATCTGCTAGAAACAACAGTTCTTTCTCGGTAAAATTGTACTCAACTGTGTCAGACAAGGAAAAATCAGTTATATATATACATGTATTCTGTGTATATATATAGAATGATGTATTATCATGTAATAAAATATGATTATATCAGGCGTGGGTGTGTGGTAAGAAGCTTGCTTCCCAACCAAATGGTTCCCAGTTCAGCCCTACGGCGTGGCACATTGGGCAAGTGATTCCACTACAGCGTAGGGCCGACCAAAACCTTGTGAATGGATTTGGTAGACGGAAACTGAGAGAAGCCCGTCCAGAATATGTATATGTATGTATGTATGTATGTATGTATGTATTTGGGTGTGTCTTTGTACCTGTCTTTGTCCCCTCACCATTGCTTCACAGCCGATGTTGGTGTGTATACGTACCCGTAACCTAGCGGTTCGGCAAAACAATTCGGTAAAATAAGTACTAGGTTTACAATGAATGAAACAAATAGAAGAGTATATATATATATATATATATATATGAGGGGTGTATTAAATATGTCCGATGTTTTAACGATTCTACCAGCGTGCCGCATTGAATACCAGCTAATGATGACTTACTTTCTGAAATTCTTTATTTTCAATATTAATTGAAACAATGACAATATATATGAAGAGAAAGAGGGAAATATGGTGTTATGGTCGCGTTGAATAATATAGACCTTGATACACTATGGTGGACTCTCCCGTCGTAAACGACAGACAGGAGTGTCGCAACTTCTTGCTGAACAAGCAACACAAATGACTTGGTTATAGTAATTAAATATTTGTGTCTCACATTATCGCACTTCTTCCATCAAAATTGACATTGCCTGTACAGAGGAGCATTGTGAGCCACGCATCAGATATCGATCGACATGAAACGAAGCGTTTTGCGCAAGAACACAACGCAAAGTCCTGTCTGGTAATGAAAACCATAATCTTACGATCGCAAGTGCAACACGCTAACCACTACACCAACGCACATTCATTATACACCTATATTGGAAAGAAAAAACAAAAAAAAAAACAAAAACAGGTTGGCCTCAGCGGGAATGACTAACATCCTATATCTGCTTGACCACGGCCGTTGTCAACAACAACAGCAATAACAGGAACATCAGCTCAATTCTAGTTTGGTGCATTTTCATTTGTACGTACTTTAATTTTCTCCATGTGTTGCTGCTGGCGATAGATATGTGCAGCGAATGCAAAGCTCATATGCAACAGCTACACGACAAACGTGCACCGGTTGCACGACTCATGTATATTGACTGCACGGCCTGTTTTCAATTAAATCTACAGCATATGTGCATCGATTGCACAGCGTGAGCATTGGTTACATAACACAATTCTATTGGCTATACCAAATGAGTTTTGGTTGCGTAACCTGTAAACTGGTCTCTTCTTACATATCTTGAATATGCCTACACCGACTGGCTGGTTCATTTAAGTGCACTATATATACATATATGTATGTGTGTGCATGTGCATGTATACAGTGGATATATATATATATATATATATATATATATAT
>NC_068993.1:50948927-50950525 GCF_001194135.2 Octopus bimaculoides
ATAAATAGTGGTAAGGAATGTATATTTGTGTATGGATGTGTATCTGTAAATGTACGTGGATATATATGAATACGTGTGCGAACAAAAATATGCAATGCAGCATGTTTGCATATATGCATGCCTGAATGTACGTATATCTGCATGCATATTTTTTTTCTCTATTGAAGAAACGAAGCTGGCCATTGACTAAGTGGCAAGGGTCTTTTGATTAAGACAAGACAGCTGTCGTGTTTTGTGGTTACCTGGATTGCTTGATGCAACAATATGCATGTGCGTGCGCGCTGTGTGTGTTTGTGTGTGTGTGAGTGTGTGTACATGTAGGTCTGTATGTATACATGTATGTAAGAACGTGCATTGGTTGGTTGGTTATTTCTTGGTATCTACATGTACATTTGTTACATTGGAAATGCAGCTGTACATTGCTTGCATTGGAAATGTGTACGTTGTTTGTGTCTGCATGTCGCTTCCTATGCATTTGTGTGTGTCAGCGTGTGTGCATGTGTGTGCGTGTTCGTCATCGCCACCACTTGACAACCGGTGTTGGTTTGTTTACATTCCGGTAACCTAGTGGTTCGGCAAAAAGGCACCGACAGAATAAGTTCCAGGTTTAATGCAAGGCATTTCATTTCACGTTGCCGCAGTCCACTCACCTGGCAAACATGAGTAGTATCCGTATTTCAAAGGAGTAGTACCCGTATTTCAAAGGAGCCAGCCCTGTCCAATTCTGTGTCCCGCTGAACCTGCCTGAGAACTACATTACATATAAGTGTGCCTGTGGAGTACTCAGCCACTTGCACGTTAATTTCACGAGCAAGATCAACTGGATCCAATATGATTGGATCAACTGGAACCCTCATCGTCGTAAGCGACGGAGAGCCAGTAATGACTTAATTACTTCAAGTAATCTTTGATGCGCGCATTAATTTTCTGCGTGTATGTATGTGTGGTGAGGTGTGGTGTGTATGTGTGTGCATGTGTGTGTGTATGTAAGTGTAGTGTGCGTGTGTGTTCAGTGGTGCGTGCTCGCAATGGTAGCAAACTCGCGTGGACGTGCACGTACTCACTGTTTAGAGGAGATAATTGAGAGAGTGTTAATTACTCCGAGTATTTATCTTCAAATCTACAGGTTTTTCACAAAATTCCTTCCCTTTCTTGATGTGGTGATGATAATGCTGACAGTGGTGGTGGTCGTGGTGGGGAAAGCTGATGATTGCGAAGGATGTAGTTTTGGTAATGACGGACGTGAATGCAGTGATAATAGTAGTAGTAGTAGTAGTAGTAGTAGTAGTAGTAGTAGTAGTAGTAGTAGTAGTGGTAGCAGCAGTAGTAGTAGTAGTAGTAGTCCAAGAGTGCATTTATTTAAGAAACTGTCAGAAATTTTGCGAAGGATTTAAAAACAATCAAATTAATCTTGCCTTATGGTGATGATTGTGGCGGTGGTTGTGAGGTGGTGGTGGTGCTTGTGGTAGCGATGGTAGTGGTGATAGTAGTGGTTATGAAGTGGTGTTAGTGGTTGTGGTGTTGGTGGTGTTGGTGGTTGTGGTGGTGTTGGTGGTTGTGGTGGTGGTGGTGGTTGTGGTGGTGGTGGTGGTTGCAAG
>NC_068993.1:50950624-50951114 GCF_001194135.2 Octopus bimaculoides
TGGTGGTGTTGGTGGTTGTGGTGGTGGAGATAGTCGTGGTGGTCTTCGTAGTAATGTTGGTGGTTGTGATGATAGCTGTAGTGATGTCTATAGTAAAGGCACGCAGCTTAGTAGTCGGGAGTATTCGGACGCGTTGAGTCCTTCAGCAAGACACTTTATTTCACGTTGCTCCATTCCACTCACCTGGCAAAAACGATTAGTACCTATATTTCAAAGAGCCAGCCATGTCACACTCTGATTCACGCTGAATCTCCTTGAGGACTACGTTAAGGGTTCACGTGTCTGTGGAGTGCTCAGCCACTCGCACGTTAATTTCACGAGCAGGCTGTTCTGTTGATCGGATCAACTGGAACCCTCGTCGTCGTAAGCAACGAAGGTCCAGTGGGGCTCTTAGCAACAGATGTCATTTACTTGTGGTGCTGGCTTTAGTGCTGGTTTAGGGTAACAGCAGCAGGGTATACGACTCAGTAGTTGCAGCAGCAGCAGCAGC
>NC_068993.1:50951124-50954754 GCF_001194135.2 Octopus bimaculoides
GTAGTAGTAGTAGTAGTAGTAGTAGTAGTAGTAGTAGTAGTAGCAGTAGCAGCAGCAGCAGCAGCAGCAGCAGCAGCATATACAGGAATGGTGCAATGGTATTAGCAGGGACGGAATGATGGCTGTAGTTGTAGTGGAAACGAAACCGTGGTTGTGATGGTAGCGGCGGAGATGGAATGGTGGTTACTTTTAAATCCTTCGCAAGATTTCTGACAGATTCTCAAATACGAAATCGTTGATAGTAACAGTTCTTACTATTATTTTTGTTCTTGCTGTTCTTCATAATGTTGTTGTTGTTGGTAACGGTGGTGGTGCCCCGGTTGTGTGGCTGATAATGTGGTTGATAACGGTAGGGTTGCTATTAGCGGTATTGGTACTGCTGGATGTTAGCGTTGGCGTTGTTGTTTTTGTTGTTGTTGGCGGTGGTGGTGGTCCTGATAGGAGCAATGGTGGTGGTGATATTAATGCTTACGTTCTTGGTAGTAGACTTTGAATTGGTAATGTGTTGATATTGCTGGTGGTAGTGGTGGTGGTGGTGGTTGGGGTGGTGTTGGTGGTAATGGTGGTGTTGATATTACTGGTATTCAGAACGGTAGTCTTATTGCTTTTGATGGTGTCGTAGTAATGTGGTGTTTGCAGGATGGTATTGGCGGTAGGGGATGGTTGGTAACGGCAGCGATCCTGTCGATGGCGGTGGTTTTGATTGTACTGCTAGTGGTGGTGGTAGTAGTGGTGGTTTTGGTGGTGGTCGTGGTGTTGTTGTTGTTGTTGTTGTTATTGGTGGTGGTGGTGGTGATGGTGGCAGTGTCGACGATTGGCTGTTGGTGCCATACTCTATAGTCTTAGTGCAGCGGTGTCGGCGACGAGGTGTCGGCGGTGCTGGTGCTAACGCGGCGCTGCCAGTGTTGGATGGTGGGTTGGTGCTGAATGCCAGGGTGGTGTTGGATGGTGGAGATTTTATGGAGATTACCAAATGCTCGGATTTTAGAGAGATTAATAATAAATGCTTAACCGAAGTTTCCGATTCTGTCAGCGGATTAAAACGACCGATCGATATTGGTTGTTTCCCTGATAACCGTCTGGGCCCAGTCAACTCCCAGCTTGCAATCTGGCTGAAATTATGACCAAGTTTGTGACTATTAGCCTTACAGTACATCCACCATTCTTTAATTCGAAACATATTTCTGAATTCCTTTCTATTTGTTGGTTGGTGATGTAGGTGTTTAGGTATAGTGGAAGCAGGTTGATGGGGATGGGGTTGGTTTTAAGATAGGTCTTTTTAGTATATAGAATACTTATAGAGAAGTTTGTACTGGAGTTTGATGTAATCGGTTATCGTAAACAGGTGAAGAGATTAAATATTTCGAGCTCTTACCCTTTGTCTGAGAGTTACAAAGTAACAGAAAGGTGGGGATAAGATAATGAAAGAAGAGGGAGAGAGAGAGAGAGAGTATGAGATTGTTAGAGTGAGTGAGAGGAGATTGAGAGGAGTGAAAGAATGACAGAGAGAGAGAGAGAGAGAGAGAGAGAGAGAGAGAGAGAGAGAGAAAGAGAAAGTAAAAGAATGTGAGAGAATAAAATAGGGAGAGGAAATGAGGGATTGAGAGTGAGGAGGAGACTGTGATAAAAAAGTGTTAAATGAAAAGAATGAAGAGCTCAGAGCGAAATGAAGTGTAAGAGAAAGCGAGAGAGAGAGAAAGAAAGAGAGAGAGAGAGAGAAAGAGAAAGAGAGAGAGAGAGAGAGAAAGAAAGAGAGAGAGGGAGAGAAAGAGAGAAAAACAGCCAGACAGACAAACAGACAGGTAGAATGAACCCTAATCATTAGACCGATGACCTAGGGTGTGTTTTAGCTGTTACAATCGCATTCTGTTTCTCTCAATCATAATATCAAACGCTTCCCTCACTTTTAAGATAAAAAGGAATGATTTTAGTGAGACTTGGCTGATCCACTTGAATCCTGAACTCTTAAGTGTTGCAAATTTTCCAAAGTTGATATTCTATTAAAGGAAATGACAGGGTTGTTGTCTGGAAATAAGAGGACAGTCGTGGAAACGTGTTTTTGCTGCAATGGGCGTCGTGAACTCGATAATTGTCTGAAAGTGTCTCTAGCAGCCATGGGACATAGACATATACAAAAGGAGAAAGCTTTTATAGCCTAGCTAATTTGTACAAATTAACCAAAATAATTCACAGTGACTGGGGCATGTATATGGACAGCATAGAGAAATACAGGTATAGCAAATATCATACAAAATAAATTCAGTTCCATATGAGAAGGGGAGATAATCTAACGAATCAATAATTCACTAAATTGAAATATAAGCTTAGGCGTGGCTGTTTGGTAAAAAGTTTGCGTCTCAACCACGTTGTTTTGGGGTTCAGTCTCACTGCGTGTTACCTTGCGCAAGTGTCTCTTCTATAGCCTCGGGCCGAGGAAAGCCTTGTGAGTGGATTTGGTAGACGGAAACTGAAAGAAGTCTGTCGTATCTATCTATCTATATATATATATATATATATATGCGTGTGTGTATGTGTGTGTGTGTGTGTGTGCGTGTGTGTGCGCGCGCACGTTTTTGTGTCTGTCACCTACCACCGCTTGACAACCGGTGTTGGTGTGTTTATGTCCCTGTAACTTTGAAGTCTGGGGGAGGCTTAAAATTATAATTGACTACTGGGGTCGATACGTTCGACTACAAAAAAAAACAAAAAAACTCTCCAAGGCGGTGCTCCAGCATGGCCGTTGTCTGATGGCTGAAACAAGTAAAAGATTAAAAGATACGTGCGGCACGTGTTTGTACATGTATGTACGTATACATACGAACTGGAAAAAGATACAGAGGTGCAAGAAAAATAATGTCTTCGTTGAAGAGTTAGATTGAACAAAAATGTCTTCTCTCCTCTCTGTCACACCTCACAACTATCGAATATTATTATCATGCTCAACATTATATATTTATTGTTTTATTTATTTATTTATTTGTTCTAATTCTAGCTGTTGAAGGTGACTGTGGAAATGAAGAAAACGGTGAACAAAACTGAAAAAAACAAAACAAAAAATGTCAATTTTCTGGAGACATACGTTGATGGAGTGAGAATCAATAGCATCTGACACGAAACAGAAATGAAGTGAATGAGAAGTATGTATTTAATAAGATTCTAGACTCTACTTCAGCTTGTTACCATAGAGCTGTGCTTAACAAATCTTTGATAAAAGATGCAACGAGAAAACGCGTACGATCCAAGGAGTTCGCCTTCAGGCAGTCGATCAATTTACTAGAAATAGCAGTCGAAACGTCTCGTAATACTTATTCCCCGTCTCTACTGAATAGAAAATATAACGTACATTGTAGCGCCTGGATAACATAAAAACACACACATATATATATATATATATGCATGCTATCAAAGTGACACTAGGGTAAAATATCCTTATTGTTCCTTATTGTTCCTTTACCTTCGGGAGGAGTAACACCAATCCTTAAATATTACCAAAATGAGAGAATATTATTATTATTATTATTATTATTATTATTTTATGTTTGACTTTTGTTTTGCATTTGTACAAGTTGGATCCAAGTCTCACCCAGAGACCTCAAGAGACAACAAGTTAGAAGTTCATGTAGGTGTTAT
>NC_068993.1:50957150-50959334 GCF_001194135.2 Octopus bimaculoides
ATATATATATATATATATATATACACGTATGTATATGTATATACATACACGTACACACACATATCACAAGGAATTATTTGAGATAAACAATACAAGTTAAATGAAAGACACACACACACACACATATGTGTGTGTGTATGTAATATACATATATTTTTGCACATGGATATATTTATATCTATATATACATGTACATATATATACATATACATGAAATATATATAGTTTATATGTGTATGCATATACACATGTATATGTAATATATATACAAGCTTGTATGTGTGTGTGTGCATGCGTGTGTATGTGTGTATATGTGAGTTTGTGTGTGAGCGTGTTCCTTTCTGGATACGTGTATACATATAATGATATAGTCCGTTGGCAACAATACATCGTAATTTTACGTCTCTTGCTCGGCTTCTTCCTCGACCTCACCCCTCCCTCTATGTATTGAATACATACATACATACACACACTTATACATACATACATACACACACTTATACATACATACGTACATACATACATACATATATACATGCATACATGCATACATATATACATACACACGTACACATATATATGCATACACATATACATACATATATACATACGTACATACATACATATTTGCATGCATATCGCGGTATCAACTAGACCATCGGATATTGTTATACACCGCTAGTCACAATGTGCTTCCAATACCGTCTTGATTGCACCGTTCTTTTTCATCTTGACGCAAATTGTTTAACTAAATCTTCTTCCCATTGTTGTGGAGACCTCTGAATCGACCTTTTCCGATCTCTTGGATATCATTCAGCAAATGTGCGGATCCACTTGCAGTCTGTAAACCTACACGACATGTCTGGCCGAGCGGAGCTCGTACTTTCATATCGTTGACTCCGCTCCGTTCTTGAATTACATAATTTCGAATATGCTCTAGTAATGATAATCCTAGCCTGGCGCTTTCCATAACCCTTTGCCTAGTAACAAACTACATGGTTCCAAGTTCAGTCCCTCTGTGTGGCACCTTGGGCAAGTGTCTTCTACTATAAACTCAGGCCGACAAAAGCTTCGGAGTCGATGTAGTAGACGGAAACTGAAAGAAGCCCATCGTAGATAATATATATATGTGTGTGTGCGTGTGTGTGTGTATGTGTGTGAGTGTGTGTGTGTGTCTTTGTGTCTGTACTTGTCCCCTCATCATCCCTTGACAACCGATGTTGGTGTGCTTACGTCCACGTAACTTAACGGTTCAACGAAAGAGACCGATAGAATATGTTATAGGCTTACAAAGAATAAGTCCTCGTGGTCGATTTCTTCGACTATAAAAACCTTAAAGGCGGTGCTCCAGTATGGCCGCAGTCAAATGACTGAAACAAGTTAATAAAAGAATACACACACATACACACACACACACACACACACACACACACACACACATATATATATATACATATATATGCATATACACACACACATATACATATATACATACATGAAACAGTAGCAACCTGTTGAATTATTTAGATCAAATATCTCTTTTAGCTGAGATGGTTTTGCGATTCTTGTGTTCATATGCATCTCAAATCTATATCTCTAGCTCTATGCATTCGCTCTTCCAACTCATGTCCCTGCATTGTATGATACTTTAAAAATATATTCCATTACCTTTCAAACTCAATTATTTTCCTTATTATTTGTATATAAAATCACCTCCATGTTATTTTGTCCCTTCCTCGCGAATATGCTTCCAATCCCTATTGATGTTCATAACCTACTCTATATAATATATAATATACACTATATAATATACTGTGTTATTAAGTGAGTAACTGTCTTTAATTCAACAGCGGCTGTCAAGGTGAGTATCACTGAAGCACCGAGATATCGTTTGTACAGTCTCAGGGTAAGTGCTTTGTGTATTCTTTACGTGGTATATATGATGTCCGTAATTCTAGGTTGTTTAATTCATAATGTTATAAAGAAAGTTATACCTCAGGTAAGCATCTCAAGCATTTATCACTCTCGCTTCTACGACTAGGAAGAGTGACATTTGGGTTCTGGTGTGTTTCTCCTCAATTACGCGCACCCGCGCGAACACAAAGACCCACACGCCCTTACCTGCAAACACGTGCGCGCGCACGCCTGCTCATTGAAATAATGACAGCAGAAGAAAGAGAAATA
>NC_068993.1:50959667-50960672 GCF_001194135.2 Octopus bimaculoides
TATATATATATATATATATATATGTAAACGCACACCACACACAAACATGTACATACTCATATAGAAAGTATAGAAGATAGTATAGAAGATATGTCTGCATGTGTATGTATGTATGTATGTATGTATGTATCTATCTATCTATGTATCTATCTATCTCTTTCAATCTGTGTGAGCACGTGTGATAGTACGAACACATACTTGAATACTTGTATGTCTAATTGTACGCTTGTGTATATACCTAGTGGTAGTTTGTTTTGTGTGTGTGTGTGTGTGTGTGTGTGTGTGTGTGTGTGTGTGTGTCTGTGTGTGCGTGTGTGACTGTGCACGTATACCTGTGTGTGAGTGTGTGAGTGTTTTAAATGTAAACAAACAACAGTATGGTTTCTTGAAGCAGAAACTATAAAAAAAAAAGTTGCATAATTTATCAAATTTGCTACTTGCGAAAGCGGTAATTCCGCAGGTTTTATGGTGACCTTTAAATATCTTTGATGTCTTCTTATTGAACCGTTCTCATACTTAAATATTAATCTGATAAATCAACTGTTGTTGTACACAAACAAAAACCAAAGCAAGACAACATCTACAAAAACAGTAATAGACGTAACTACTTTATCAGTATTATCAACGTTATCGTCGATAACGCAGCCGACAACAAGATACAACACAAACAGTCTCTCACCCATCTCTGCATATACGACATGAACGTTTACAATCTGATTATCAACATTATCAATAACAAACAAGAATGTTAACAGCTTCATCAAGAACATCATCATCATCATCATCATCATCATCATCATCATCATCATCATCATCATGATTATCATCATCATCATCATCATCATCATCATCATCATCATCATCAACGTCATCATCATCATCATCATCATCATCATCATCATAATCATCATCATCATCATCATCATCATAATCATCATCATCATCATCATCATCAACGTCATCATCATCATCATCATCACCATCATCATCATCATCATCATCATC
>NC_068993.1:50960796-50966074 GCF_001194135.2 Octopus bimaculoides
ACCACATCGTTTCAACTTATTGCTTTCTTTGATTTTTTTTTTTAAATCAGGTTTTAATAATTCTGTCATCATAGTCATCATCATCGTTATCACCCCTCCATCATTATCATAGTCACCCTCATCACCATCATTATCATCGTCGTCGTTGTTGTCATCATAGTCGTCGTCGTCGTCGCAATCATCATCACCATCATCATCATCGTCATCATCGTTATCATCATCATCATCATCATCAACGTCATCATCATCGCCGTCGTTGCCGTCGTTGCCGTCGTCGTCGTCGTCGTTGTCATCTTCGACATGGTCGTTGTCATTATCATCGTGGTCATCGTCGTTATCATCATCATCATCATTACCATCGTCGTCGTCGTCGTCGTCGTCATCACCATCATCATCAGCGTCATCATCAGCATCATCACCATCATCATCAGCATTATCCTCCTCATCGTCGTCATTATCATCATCATCGTCATCATCATCGTCATCATCATTATCGCCATCATCAGCAACATCATGATTATCATGACCATCGTCATCATCATTCTCATCATCATCGTCGTCGTCATCATCATCGTCGTCATTATCATCTCCACAACCTCTTCAACCACAGCATCATCACCACCACCACCACCACCACCACCACTACCACCACCACCATCACCACCACCATCATCATCATCATCATCATCATCATCATCATCAGCTTCGTTGTCGTCAGCGCCATCGTATTCGTCGTCATCATCACAATCATCATCAATCATCAACGTTAACAACAACAACAACAACAACAACAACCGCATTAACAGCTACAACAACAAAAACATAATCATCAACAAAAACCACAACAGCAGCAGCAGCATTAATAATGACGTCTATTACAACGAGCACCTGCAATGTCAACATCGTAAGAACACCATAACAACATCAACAACTGAGACAGTCACAAGAACAGCATAACAACAACAACAATGACAATATTAAAGACATAACAACCATTCGTAATACTAATAATAACAACGACAACAATAGAGACAATAACAAGAACATCAACATCGCAACAACAACAAAAAGCAACAATATTAAGGTGACTGTTTCTAATGATGTCCTGTTTATCGCCTTTAGATTGAATAACGGTGTGTTTAGGACAAGAAAAAGGCCGCGCGTCAAGGTCATATCTGGAAAAAGTTTCATAAAAGGTCTACTCGATGGAGACAGATTGGGACAACATTAACATAGTAGCAACAATAACAACAACAGCAACATAATGAATGCCAGCAACGTTAAGAATATCAACAAGAAGTCTTTCTATTATAGGCGCAAGGCCCGAAGCTTTGGGGGGAAGTGGCTAGTCGATCACACCTACCCCAGTACGTAGCTGGTACTTATTTCATCGTTCCCGAAAAGATGAAGGACAAAGTCGACCTCGGTGGAATTTGAACTTAGAACGTAAGGACGGACGAAATACCGCTAAGTATTTTGTCCGGCGTGCTGACAGTTCTGCTAGTTCGCTGCCCTTTTTATTAAAGATCGATCCCGAAAGGATGAAAAGCAAAGACGGCCTCAGCGGAATTTTGGATTCAGGACATACAGACGGATGAAATGCCGCTAAGCACTTTGCCTGGCGTGCTAACGATTCCACCGGCTTGCTACCTTTCAATATCAATAAAAATACGAACTAGATTATCAAAAACAACAAAAATAACAACACCAAGAAATTAAATAAAAAAACCCAGCAATAACTAGACTGTTAGTGACACCGTTACCACCACAGCAACAAGAACAACTATGAATATAACTTTACCAACAACCGGAAGCGTTATTTCCGATAGTAAAATATTCCTGTTTTTACTTGTTGGGTCTAAAGAAAATGGATGTGGCCCCAGCATATTCATTGATTAATATGTTTGTGCTTTATTACGTTGTTAAACAGGAAGGATGAGGAGGAGATGGCTAGGCGTGGCTGGAAAAAAAATGTCAATAACCATCGGCATTTCACGCCCACCTTAACTGAAAATTACGTAAAAGTTCATTATAACGCATACAGTGATTCTTTCATTCAGTCGTTTGATCGTGTCAACATTAGTTGTATATTGTTGCAGTTTGCTGGCTATTGATACTAAAGGAGTGTAGTGGATCGTGTCTACTTACTGGAGATATCTGGAAGATAAAATCATGAGCAGACATTTAAAAAAATGAGGTAATAGAACTCTAACAGAATCAAAGTAGAATATAAGGTAATTAGGTGTATGCAGCCCCACTGCATGGCCCTTTGGGTAGGTGTCTTCTATAATAGTCTCGGAGTGAATTTTGTAAGCGGAAACTGAAAGCACGTCGTGAATATATACGTATATATGTGTGTGTGTGTGTGTGTCTGTTTGTGTGTGTATTTATGTCAGTCTACTTCCACCACTCAACAGCAGGTGTTGGTATGTTTACGTCCCCGTATGAGAGCAGTTCGACATAAGTGATCGATAGAATAAGTATCAGGTTTAAAAAATGCATAGGTACCGGGATTTATTCTTTTGACTAAAATTCTTTGACGCGTTTACTCAGCATGGATGTAGTCTAATGACTGAAACATGTAAAAGAATAATTAGATGTATGCTGGAACGAAGAAACAAGTTATCTTCATTACGAGCCCAGGAAAGGCAATCCTAAATGTGCACAAGTTAGGGCTTCATATATCCCGGTTTGGTCGCGTCGGTCACATGGGTTACGTGGGTCGCGTGGAGTGCATAGGTCCTCTGGTCTCCTGGATCTCCTGGGTCTCCTGGGTTTCCTGGATTTTCTGGGTCTTTTAGGTAAGGGTATCTGACTTGGAAAGACCTACTGACTTCAGGAATACCACTGCTGATGTGTCCTGGCGAATCCATACGTAATGTAAAGAAAAAAGGTTAATACTGCAAAAAAGAAATAAATGTTATTGCTAATACTCTTATGTAGATTCCCCTAGAAGATTATACTGGAAACTAATATTAAACTGTTGATATGCAGTGTATGTTGCCACTGGATTTTATTCATGATGATGCATTCAACCTAATTATTAATAAATATAGATCCACTTCATGGGCATATGCAGTAAAATTAGTTCAATAAAACACACGATGTTTATTTTCATATAATCCTGAGATTGATTGTTTCAATAGCAAAGTTAATGGTGATAGATAGACTTGCTTATAATCTATGATGACTTATATATTCCCTTTTAAGCTACTTAGAGTTACGCGTTTAAGCATAAGCTGTGTTGATACTGATGAACATGGTGGTTTTATGAAAGAATTAGGCATTGATATTGCTAATGTTTAGGGGATACGTATAAATACCGTATATTTTCATTATACAGCTCGCGCGCGCACACACGCATCTATAAATGTACGTATTTATATGCGTATGCATATAAACATACATATGTATGTATGTCATTATTCAGTTTTATTTCAAGATTTCTGGCCAATAGAAAAAGAGTCGGTTTCTAATCTAGATCCAAGGCTACTCCATTGGATTTTCGACATCAACAACAAGGTATTTTTGTATGTATGCATGTATGTATATATGTATGTATGTGTTTTTGTATGTATGTTGCTTTTCGTGTGTGTGGTTCGTGGAAAGAGGTGTTTGAGTCGTGCAGGCCTGGTGAGCCATCAAAAATCTCATCTCAGAGAAATCGATCCTTTATGAACAGTGATGTGGTCTTTAAAATTTACAACAGAACATGTGTAAAATGTGGAAGGGTGTGCCTCTCGGTTGGAGGTCTAAAAAGATATGTTAAGAGAGTGCATATGGTGGCATCTGTTTCTCCTGCCAGCCAGAACAATTGTGCAGTATATAATAAAAGGTGTAAAAGCTTGACTGGTCTTAAAAGTCATATAAGGCCATCACATGGCAACAATAAGGAATCATTTCAGTTAGTCTTCTTGGCAATGGCTTTTTCTCGTGTATCGAGGGTGCAGCTATTATTATTATTATATGTATGTATGTATGTAGTTGGATGGATGTAAACTCGTTCACATAGCATCAATACTGCAACATCATGAGCAAGAAGCTTCTCGCCGCAAAAGAATTATCCACCCATGTGGTGTCTAACCAGATGCAACCGGTACACGAAATTTACGTTCGTTTCTTTGAGGCGCAATACACTTATTGTTCCAGCGACCTGTTGATCGGCCACATTCCAGAAATATTCCATATCGTCAATAAAGATGACTGGGACCGAAAAGTGGAATTTCATGATTGTTACTTGGCAAGATGTGTAGACTATGTACACTGCCTAACAAAGATTATTTGTAGGGATGAGACTACATAGAAATGAAATAGCTCAATTAGCCGCTACAGTCGCACCCACTGGGCATCTGAGAGTCCGCATATTACAGAGAGACATCGTATTGGTTTCCCATGAGATACTGTACGGCGCGGTTTATCATAAAATAAAGTTGGACCATTCTTTTTTGACGGCAGTGTGACTGGCTCAATTTACTTGAAATTGCTATAACAACTATTTATGTCAAATATTTAACGGAATTAGAAAATGCTGAATTTTATTTCCAGTATTTTCGGAGCATTAGCTCTGCCAAAGTAATGAAAGTGCCTACTTTAATGAGATATTACCAAACAGGTGGAGTGGAGAGACAGGTTCAGTAGAATACATTTTGCGTTCAGCGGACCTCACACCATCAAACTTGTTATGAGGATACTTGAAAGATAAGATATGCTAGCGGCAGAAGCAATATTAATACCAAGGGGTAATATTTATATGCATTGAAACGTGGATGTTCTGTTAGAACAAACTCCAACACAGTAGACACAATGGGAGAAATTCTCATATTGGCTTTTGGTGCAAAATGTACGCTTGTTTATATCGCTAGCCGGGAGATAACTCCCCTCTATCTCCAGCGCCAAGACCAGCGACACTATTTACAGTACAAAAAGGCTGTGAGCTGGCAGAATCGTCAGCACGCCGGGCGAAATACTTCGCGGTATTTCGTTTGTCTTTACGTTCTAAGTTCAGATTCCGCCGAGGTCGACTTTACCTTTCATCCTTTCGGGGTTCGATAAATTTTGTATTAGTTACACACTGGGGTCGATATAACCGACTTAATCCGTTTGTCTGTCCTTGTTTGTCCCCTCTATGTTTAGCCCTTTGTGGGCAATAAAGAAATAAGAAACTTTAGGCCGCCGGGCGAAATGCTTAGCGGTATTTCGTCTGTCTTTACGTTCTGAGTTCAAATTCCGCTGAGGTCGACTTTGCCTTCCATCCTTTCGGGGTCAATAAATTAAGTAC
>NC_068993.1:50967385-50967770 GCF_001194135.2 Octopus bimaculoides
ATATATATATATATATATATATATATATATATATATATATATATATACACACACTCATACACGCAAGAACTCACACACACATGCATGCATATTCAGAGAGAGTGACAGAGAATATGAGACTGACGTATAGAACCGAAGATGTGTAAGTTTTGTTCCTGATTGTACTTCGTATTTCATTACTGACAATGCACAAGAACTCAACAGGTAGCCGGTGCTATGAACATACGTCTATGCCAATTAAACAAATGAAATTAATGCCTCCACCCTACCAGCTGAAAAAATGTCAGAAAAATACACACTCGCACGCACACACACACGGGCGCACACACACACGGGCGCACACACACACGGGCGCACACACACACGGGCGCACACACACACGGGC
>NC_068993.1:50967787-50970708 GCF_001194135.2 Octopus bimaculoides
ACGCACACACACACGGGCGCACACACACACGGGCGCACACACACACGGGCGCACACACACATATTTGGTGAGCGTCATCACTTCCGTCTTTGAAAATGATGTTAAGTTCCTTCTACGCCACTTTGAAGGTTATCTATGTGTGTGTGTTTGTGTCATACTTTGAAGGTTACGCGCCATGTCTTCTTCGGTCTCCCTTTATTTAACTTTAGTTTACAAAATAAGTAAGGAAATAGCGGAAGAAGAAACGATCAGAAAAGAACGAAGGAAGCGGAATGAATATGTTTCTGGAAAAAGTGAAAAGAGAGATGATACAAAATATATGGATTAGAATGCAAGTGTATATAAGTAAGCAAGTGTATATAAAAGGAAATTTTAAAATGCAGTTGCTTAAAAGAGAATAAACTGTTAGGGAACTATCAGGTCAAAAGGGATGTCGAAAAATGCTTATTTACTTCATCCAAAATCCAGGAGATTGGAGTAATATACAAAATAAGTCAACAAACTGGCAGAATAATAAACACGTCGGTCAAAATGCTTCGCGGTATTTCGTCAATGTTTTCGTTCTGAGTTTACATTCCGTCGAGGCCAACTTTCCCTTTCATCCTTTCTGGGTCGATAAATTAAATACCAGTTGAGCACTGGGGTCTATATTATTGACTAGCTCCTCTCCCGATCTTGCTGGCCTTGTGCCAAAATTTGAAATCAATATACTTACAAAATAAGGTGGCGAGTTAGCCGAGCCGTTAGCCCGTCGGCTAAAATACTTTGCATCATTTCAGCCATCTTTATGTCTAAGCTCACATTTCGCCGAGGGGTCGATAAAATAAATACCAGTTGAGCACTGGGGTCGATGTAATCGTCTTACACCCTACCCCTACCCCCCAGCATTCTTCGCAATGTGCCAAAATTTGAAATCAATATATTTACAAAATAAATATTCAGGGCATATCAAAAGAAATCTAGCAATTTCGATTTTTCTATTAACACATGTAGGTCACGAAATAATGAGAAAATCGACTGAAAGGGTCTGTGGTTTTAAAGAGTGGGTAATGATATTTAATTTTGATTTAAACAAGATCAGTTTCCATTTTTCAAAAATGAAATGCATTTGGAAGAAAAAACAAAAGTGCTAAAATGCGAGTATCAGATATGTTTCTAAGAATAAGCACTTTGAAGCTGCAGAACAGTTAATCAGTATTTACCTAATTCTAATGCACATACGTGCACATATATAATTATGTATGTGGATTTTGGCTTGACTACGTATATCTCTATGTATCAGGGTAAGTTTGTGTGCGTGTGTGTGTGCATGTGTGTGTGTGTGTGTGTGTGTATGTGTGCGTGTGTGTGTGTTTGTGTGTGTGTGTGTGTGTGTGTTTGTGTGTGCATTAGATCAAGTGTCGCTTGCATTGTAGTTGACGAAAGAAATCTGTAAAAGAGTCTTAGAACTAGTCTAGTAACCGTTCTTAAGCATATGAACTCACCTCAGGATAAGACATATGGACACACATATAATACACATTTAGAAACCTATATATACATACATATAGATACATATGTGTATATATACATACACACAAACAAATACAAAAACACACACACACACATATATATAAATATATTCGCATATACATATGCGTGTGTGTTTGTGTGTGAGCATGTACATATAAGCATATGCACGCATTTTTGCATATATACAAAAGCACGTATACAAAACGACATACGCATACATATTACATCAGCTGAGAAAATATCAACTTGAATGACAGCAAATACATGATTTATCACTGCACAAACGAACCTTAATACTACAGCGATTCGTACACAGATGCATACACACACGGAAGAATTCATATAGAACATATATACATACGTACGTACGTATGAATATATGTATGTATGTATGTATGTATGTATGTATGTATGTACGTATGTATGTATGTTTGTATGTTTGTATGTATGTATGTATGTATGTATGTATGTTTGTATGCACGTATGCATGTTTGTATGTATGTGTGTATATATATATATATATATATATATATATATATATATATATATGTATGTATATATATTTATATACATATATACACACATATATATATACACATATAAAATTATACATATATATATATATATAAGCATACATACATACATACATACACACACATACATACATACACACACACACACACACACACACACACACACATATATATATATATATATATATGTATATATATATATATATGTATGTATACATGTAAATATATGTATATGACTACAGAATCCCGTGAAACCCCCACATGCGCACACACCCAAACGCACAAGCACATTCAAACACCTATATACGCGTACGTATGTATATATCATAAATTTACGATTTATCATTATACGTTTAATGTTAGAAAATTACAATTTATCATTTCATCCATTATAAAATTATGATTTATTGTTTACATATGTCAGAAAATTATGATTTATCGTTTCACACATCATATATTTATCAGCCGGACGTCTTCTAAGACACAAAGTCTTTGCTATTAGCTTATTGTTGCTTCTGATTGTTGTTGTTGTTGCTGCTGCTGCTGCTGGGGCAGTTATTGTTGTTGTTGATCTTGTTCTTGTAGACACTTATCTTTTCTTAGAAAGCTGAATGAACGTTATTTCGAGGTTTGTATATTATGTGTGTGTGTGTGTGTACATACATACACTTATACAAACACAGACATATGCACGCATACATATATATATATATATATATATATATATATATACACAAGTATGAATATATATATATAGACATACATATATATATATACATATATATGTATGTATATTTATATATATATATATATAGGTATATATGTATATATACATACATATATATATATATATATATATATATATATATATATATA
>NC_068993.1:50971017-50972607 GCF_001194135.2 Octopus bimaculoides
TGTGTGTGTGTGTGTGTGTGTGTGTGTGTGTGTGTGTGTGTGTGTGTGTGTGTGTGTGTGTCCAGATTGAAGGAGTAGAACAGGTAAAATCCGGGCTACATATGTCTCTAATCTAGCAGATAACGTTTATGTACTTGCTTAAGTATCAGCTTTCGGCAGCTATCCAGTGGTTCATTATGTAGTTTACCAGTCTTATACGCGTGGAAAAGAATTCTGGGATCCTGATCAGAGAACCGATTTTCATCACATGAGATTTAACAGCTCTGTTTTCGGGGTCTAAATTTTTATATTCCCAATAAGATTATTTAAATCCTGTCCTATTTATCAGGCGAGCTGGCAGAATCGTTAGCACGCCAGGCGAAATGTTTCGCGTCATTTAAGTCCAACTTTATGTTCTGAGTTCAAATTCCGCCGTGGTCGACTTTGACTTTCATCCTTTCGGGATCGATAAATCATATACCAGTGAAATACTGGGTCGATGTAATTGACTTGTTATTATTATTATTATTATTATTGCAAGCACATTTAAATCGAGTATACTGTATTTTTCAATGTTAACTAGTTCTTTGTCACTTATTCGTGCATCCCCAGGTATTGCAATATTTATAATCTTGGTTTCCTTTTTTCCTTTATCTACTACAACAATATCTGGTCTCCGAGCATCGGTTAGGGAGTTACATTGGCTTGTAAAATCCCACTATTATCTTTATTATTATTGAGTGAGAGAACAGTGCATGTCATCTAAGTGATACTGAGGTACAAATATACGAAGCCCAGTATATCCATCATGATTACCTGTCTGATAAGGGTACACCAGGCACATGCATCACAACCATATGTGCGCAACATGGTGATCTTATACGGAGATAAACAGTGCGACAGGGTGATCTCATATGAAGATGAACACCTTGCAGATGGGGTCCAGTTAGAATTTTCTTCAGGTCGAGTAGCCTATCCCACTCAAAAGGTTCCTGAATAAGGGTTTCTTAAGGATAATGAACAAAACACCCATGTTTTTAGTTGTGAGTTATCCAAATCCCAAAGAACTCCTCACAACACATGGCTGTGATGCTCCCCCACTACTTCTGCTCATGATCAGAGATGCACATATCGTCAGCCACTAAGGGACATGCTCAACAGGTTAAGGTCAAGCAACTGGCAAGCAAATATGAGATTATTGAGCAGAATATTTGCTGTTAGACCATCCTTTATACCAAGACAAAATATACATGACAACACTTCCAGTCAGTTAAGATGAGAAGCCATGAGTGTAACAGCCTGGTACTGCATCAGGTCATTTATTATTATTGTAGTAGTAGTAGTAGTAGTAGTAGTGGTAGTAGTAGTAGTAGTAGTAGTAGTAGTAGTAGTAGTAGTAGTAGTAGTAGTAGTAGTAGTTGTTGTTCTTCTTCTTCTTCATCTTCTTCATCTTCATTTTCTTCTCCTCCTTCTGCTTCTTCTTATTGTTGTTGTTGTTGTTGTTGTTATTATTATTATTATTATTATTATTATTATTATTATTATTATTAGTAGTAGTAGTAGTTATATTTCTTTCATTGGCACTGCTTTAGCTGTTGGCCCGATACATAC
>NC_068993.1:50972866-50975135 GCF_001194135.2 Octopus bimaculoides
ACACACGCACGCACGCACGCACTCATATAATCTATGTATTTAGATTTTGGTGTGCCTATTTGTTTGTAATGTTAAGACATTAGATCTTATATTTAATCCTTTGATGTTGTTGCAAACTCTTCAGTAATTGGACCCAAGGGACCTAATTCCTAATTACTTCGTGGGGTTAAACATTCTTGAGATTTCTAAACGGGGTTGAGTGCTCCTGTCAATTAGGTTTCGTGATCCTTGCCAACTAAATTGTGATCACTCGGGATCGCTATAAAATATAATGCAAAAAACACTTTCGTTTCTACCATCACCCCACTTTTTTTTTTTTTTAACAAAATGGCAGAAACAGCATCAGCAATAACTATAGCAATTACGGTAATCATTCTATGTAGATTCCCACAATTTATATTGTCGTCCTTGCACGCCGCCCTTAATGGCAAATAGAAGAAATCATCATCATCATCATCATCATCATCATCATCATCATCATCATCGCCGTCATCATCATCATCATCATCATCATCATCATTGTCGTTATCACCATCATCACCATCATCGTCATCATCATCTTCATCATCATCATCAACATCATCATCATCATCGTCATTATCAACTTCATCATCATCATCGTCGTCGTCCTCGTCGTCATCATTATCACATCATCATCATCAACTGGTAGAATCGTTCGCACGCCGGGCGAAATGGTTAGCGGCATTTCGTCTATCTTCAAGTTTTGAGTTCAAGTTCTGAGCTGAGGTCGACTTTGCCTTTCATCCTTTCGGGATCGATAAATTAAGAACCAGTAAATTAAAAACCAATCAATCGATTATTCCCCCTCCCCACAAATTCCAGGCCTTGTGCCTATAGCAGAATGGATTATTATTATTATTATTATTATTATTATTATTATTAAGGATTTTCCCGATCGTGACCTCATTATCTTTTATTCAGGCATAGTGTATCTTGGACTACATTTATTATCCAATACGTTCTGACTCTGAGACGACAAAGGCTGGTGTAAGGGAGATTTTGCAACTACTTCAGGCACATCACGTGATTACCTTCGGAATGCCTCCCTCATGACCTTGGAGTCTTTTATTCTGGCATAATGTGTCTTGAAGTATACTTATCCAATGTGTTCTTACTTTGAGTCTTCAGGGTGGGTGAAATGTAATGGAGATTTAAGAGTTATTTCTAGCAGATCAGGTGATCACCTCCTGACTGCACCCCTAGTTCGACCGTTGCTTTATTGATATGAATGTTGTCGGCTGCTATTTCTAGCAAGTCAAGCGAGAAACGAGCCGCATTACTAATAACTTTTAATAAACGTTTATTTTTCATCGTGCAATCAGGCGTGCCATTCATAACGCCCCACGGGCCGCAGCTTACTCATGACTGGCAAAGATACTCTTCCCTTTGTAGCTGAGCCACAGAGGCGATCTTGCGAGTGCAAGGTATCAACCGTCCAAACCAAACAATAGGAGCATCATTGCAACATTTAACTCAACTACCAGACCTTCACCTACCGTTTATTCACAACTGTTTCCGCCTCTTCTACTCACCACGTTTTGACCTTTTCAGTGCAATAACAATAACTCCTCCTTCACTTCATCTTCCTCCCCTTCATCCGCCTCCTCAACCTCCACCTCCTGCGCCTTCTTCTCTTCTACCTCTCCTCCCTTTTTTGAATACCTTCTACATCACAGTTTCTTCAATCATCAGCGCCACCAGTATCATCATCACTATCATCATAACCATTTCTATCACCAATAGTAACAAGGCATGACGGAGGACTCTAAGTTGTAGCTAGATCTTGTTAGAAATAGCAGCCGAATACCCTCAAATCCTTTTCAAGGCTTCTTTAAAAATTTATATTAAACAATGTAGTTCATATTGTATCAAAAAGATGGGTTGGTCACGATTGGAATGTATCTGATCAAAGATCTGTTCGATCGGGGTCGATCTGGGCAAATTAACAGCAATGAAACCAATAACAATAATTTTTCCACCAATACCATCCCATCACCAACGCAAACATCAATTTACTTTCATCCTCATCACCACCACCACCACCGCCACGGCCGCCATCGCCACCACCACTACCACAACTTCCACCACTGCCTCCACCGTCGCCGCCTACACGTCTATCAGCTCAAATCCATCCCTGTAACCAAAATCTTTACCATTCCCACTGCATACACACCACTACTACCACTATAACCACCATCATCATCCTAGCCAATATTACCTCGTCCATAATCCTACTACCACTATCACC
>NC_068993.1:50975614-50976518 GCF_001194135.2 Octopus bimaculoides
TATATATATATATATATACCAACATACACGCATATTTAAATACAGATCTCGTATACATATATGTGAGTGTATGTGTGTGATTGTGCACGTGTGTGTGCGTACATGTGGGTGCGTGGGTGTGAGTGGGTGTGCGTGTGTATGCATGTGTGTGTGTGCATGTAGGTGTGCCCATGTGTGTGTGCGTGTGTATACATATGTATACATGTATGCATCTCATGTGATGTATCTATACGTGAAACCGAGTCAGAGTGTCTGTGAAATCATGTGACATTTTGCCCATTAAATAATAAACCATCTTTAAATGTTTACGTATCCAACTACCAAGATAAAGTGGATACAAAAAGATTAGTAAATTTATGATATCCACAACGGAAGTGCACTTCTATCTTCCGTTCAACATTTCCCGCCTCCGTACTCTAGACTCTGGTCTTGATCTCTAAATCTCTTTGTCCGCTATACAATCCACGCCTTCATCTAACTGTCCTGTAGAAATTCCGTTTGGTAATACGGCTTTACTCTACTTTGACTTTGCTTTTGTTGGTCTTATTGCAGTTGTTGCTTTCGTGACTATTATTGTTATTGTTGTTGTTGTTAATATTTAGCTTCAGGTTTTATCCTAATCGTTTAAGACCTACGACCAAAAGGATTTCCCGTCCACGACCTCAAACGTCATTTATTCAGGCACTGTGTAACTTGAAGGACCAGATTTATTACCCAGTTTCTCAGCCTTTGAGATCGTAGGGTGGGCGATTTAAGAGAGATTTGACTGCTATTTCTAGCAGATCAAGTGACATCTACAGGCTGCTCCCCTTGTTTGTACGTTCTTTGTTCTACTACGTTTTCATTCGGATACATACATACATACATACATATATACATATATAAATAAATAAATAAATATATA
>NC_068993.1:50976685-50979577 GCF_001194135.2 Octopus bimaculoides
ATATATATATATATATACGTATATCACGTGCCAGTTCATTGATGAGTGATTGTTAATCCCCTAATTCATTAGTATAGTAATATATTATTCCACCCGTTTAGTAAAACGTTAATCTGCTAATATATCAGTTTAGTTGTACGTTAGTACATGCATTTGTTAATCTGTGCTCCATACCAATGTCAGTCTGTTTATACGTCGATTGGCGGAATGTAAATCTGTTAATCCCTCAGATGAATAGTATATCACTTTGTTAATCAGTCGGGTAGATAATATGCCAGTCTGTTGATCTGCTGGTCCAAAAAATGGTGATTTGTCAATCCGTTAGCTTCAATGTACATCAGTTTGTCCGTTTGTCAATTTGTAGTTATATAGGCAATGTCACTATGTTAATCCTTCATTTAATCATATGTTACTCTATTAATCTGTCAATTAACTAGTACGTCGCTCTGATAATCAGTCGGTTCGATAGCATGACAATTTGTTAATTTATCGGTTCAACAGAATGTTAATTTGTTCAGTGTGTTAAACTGTTATTTGAATGGAACACTAATCAGTTAGTCTGTCTGTTAGTACATCGGCCTGTTAATTCATCGGTTCTAAAGTAGATCAAATTTCTAATTCGCCAGTTCAATAGAACTTCGGTCTGTAAATCAGTGAATACTATTATAAATCCATTAGCACACTTTTTTAAAAATAATTTTCTACTCTCGGCACAAGGCCCGAAATTTTTGGGGAGTGGGCCAGCCGATTAGATCGTCCCCAGCATGCAACTCGTACTTAATTTATCAACCCCGAAAGGATGAAAGGCGAAGTCGACCGCGGCAGAATTCGAACTCAGAACGTCTTAAAGACAGACGAAATACCGCTAAGCATTTCGCCCGGCGTGCTAATGTTTCTTATTTCTTTATTGCCCACAAGGGGCTAAACATTAGAGGAGACAAACAAGGACAGGCAAAGGGATTAAGTGCTAAAGTTTCTGCCAGCTCGCCGCCTTTTTTTATAGCTTTATTATAAACTATACATATAGCATTAAATATAAAATAAAGCCAAAAGGATAAAAGAAAAAAAGTATATCGATTCATACCAGTACAAATACGAAGAAAATTGAATTGTAGTTCATCAGAATATCTGAAAAAAGAACAGAAAAAGAAATAATTTCAAAGAAGGCCGATGGGGTCCAGTTGGACCCCAATGGACATATTTTACGCTATAACATCCATATGACTGGGAATTTTTAACTCAAAATTTGTATGTGCATACATAAATTATTGACAATAAAAGTCATGAGATATAAAATCATTTAAAAAAAAAAAATGTAAAAGTTGCTTAACTTTTAATATTTTCTGGGCTACCAAGGGACCCCGCCGGATCACGAAGGGCTAATACAACTAAGGTTTCGCCTGAAGATCGACAAGCTAATCTGAAGATCAACAAGCAATACTGAAAACGTATATGTACGGCCTAAAGAGTTTCGGCGTCATTTACAGAAGTAGCGGCTGGTTTTGATAGAGATTACAATATTTGAGAAATAATTTAGAGCAGTGATTCTCAAACTTTCTTTGCTCATGAACCCTTTTGATTCCCATCTTATTCAAATGGACGCTCATGACCATTTAATGTTTAAATAACCCTCTAATATTAAAAAGAATTAAATATTACTAGGAACTATATTTTTAAAAAATTAAGAAATTTTGCGTATTGTAGAAATATAAGCAATTTATTTCACATAAATTTTGACAAAAAAAAAAACCTTGTATGGACCCATAAAAATCATATGGACTCCAGTTGAGAAAAGGGTATGGCGTGTACAGATAGTGCATACAGAGTGTAGAGAAAGATAAGAAAGATTGAAAAGGTACGAGATGAATTTTAAGAGGGTAGAGTGATTATATAGAGATTGTTTGCCTGATAAGCATAATGATAAGCGTAATATATGTCTAATGATATGTTTAACGAATATGTATAATGAACAAAATGGCGGCGAGCTGGCAGAATCGTTAGCACGTCGGGCGAAATGCTTAGCGGTATTTCGTCTGCCATTACGTTCTGAGTTTACATTCTGCCGAGGTCGACTTTGCCTTTCATCCTTTCGGAGTCGATTAAATAAGTACCAGTTAAGCGCTGGGGTCGATGTAATCGACTTAATCCCGTTGTCTGTCCTTGTTTGTCCCCCTCTGCGTTTACCTCCCTGTGGGAAATAAAGAAATATATGTATAACGAATAATACTGATGATCTGTTAAAAGAGACCAACTCGTCAGAAGTGAAATACTTTTGCAGTTCACGAATAGCAGAAGAAGAATAGGAAATGTCTCCGTATGCAAATTTAATGCAACGAAGTCGTTGAAATATATATATATATATATATATATATATATATATATATATATATATATATATATATAAGTAGAAAGATAGATATGTGTGTGTGTGTGTGTGTGTGGATACTGCGTATTGAGCCACTACTGCCACACTTAATACACTTCTAGGCTGGGTTCACACAAGAAAAGTTAATTACGTAACTATTACATTATATCACGAATCAATTCGCAATGCATCCTAGAGATTGCATTATACCATATCGAGATATGTACACACGCGCGCGCACACGCACACACACACACACACACACAAACACACACATACATATATATATGTACTTACATCTGTATATATATATGAACGTTATATATATAGAGAGATGTGTGTGGTCTGTGTGTAGGTGTGTGTGTGTGTGTGGAAAAAGGAAGAAAGTAGAAGAAGCAATCATTCTCTATTACCTTCCATTGTCAAATATTTGAATTCTTGCTATAAAAGAAAGAACTCCTTTCTAACAAACAAATACCCCCTCCCCACTCCATTGAAATATAGGTGAAGATATTAGGAGAGTGAAC
>NC_068993.1:50979587-50980055 GCF_001194135.2 Octopus bimaculoides
ATATATATATATACGAATGATAGCATGTCTGTATGCATGCATGAACGTACGCTTGTATTTATTGAATGTATATATGTATGTACGTATGTATGTATGCGTGTTCGTATGAAAGTGCGCATGCTTGTGTAAATGAAAACGTGTATGTTTGTATAACAGCATGCATGTATATATGTATGAAAATTATGTGTGTGTATATATATATATGTATGCATGCATGCATCTATGTGTGTATGTATACATGCATCTATGTGTGTATGTATATACATAAATGTAGTTACGTTTGCATGTATGTATGCATGTATGCTTGTCTGTTCTTATGAATGAATGTACGTATTAATATGTATATCTATGTATACGTATATCTGTGTATATGTTTGTTTTCCTGTCTTGTTTTTTGTCCGCCACTACATTCCTCCATGGCTAGATTTAATTTGCGTATACAGATTTAATCTGCGATCCATGGGACGA
>NC_068993.1:50982937-50984672 GCF_001194135.2 Octopus bimaculoides
CTTCCGATCTGCAGAAGGCCCGAAATTTTTGTAGCTAATTTATCGATCCTGATTTGATGAAAGGCAAAGTCGATCGCAGTGAAATTTGAACTCAGAACAAAGACAGACGAAATACCGCTAAGCATTTCGCCCGGTGTGCTAACGATTCTGTTAGCTTGCCGCCTTATTGTGTTATATAAATATTGACCTGCCTACTCGTTAAGGGATCTAACGATGGTTCGTCATTTCAAGCACTCGCCTTGTTAGAAATAGCAACCAAGTACCTCTCAAGCCAAGTCAAGCGCTACAGTCTTAAATAAAGTTGGGACATGTAAGATAATGGAGTTCCCTGACATACATGATGTCTTGAAAAGAAGAATAATGAAAGATAAAAGAAAAGGCTTAATGGTCTCAACTAAAATTCTGCTCAGTGTGTGCTGGCCTGGGGCTAAAAAAACAACTGAAAGAATAAACAAATTTTAAAAAACACACCACCTCCTTCATGTTTATTTTACTCTCCCTCTCCTCCTCACTCTTCCTTACTCTCCTTCTCCTTTTACTCTTTCACCCCCATCTATCTAACTCTCACATTCTTTCTCTTCCTCTCTCCCTCTTTCTCTGTTTCTCTTTTCAACATCTTTTTTATCTCGTTCAGTAAACATTTTACAACCAGTAAACAAGTTTTTATCTCATCCAGTAACAATTTTTTATCGCATTTGGTAAATATTTTTTTAAATCTTACCTCTCATTCCACCTTCCTTTATCACTGTATATCCCTCCTTTTTTATTTCTCTTTCGCTCCCCCTCCCTCACTCTCTTTCCCTCTCCCTCCCTCTCTGTGTCCCTTTCTCATCCTCACTCTGTCTCTCTTTCCCCGCTCCTTCACTCTCTTTCAGTTTTCTTTTCCAAGCATTCAATGCATTCATACGCTGTATGGTTTACAATATAAACCATTCGTCTTTAAAGTGTAAATATCTTTGTTATTAATACACGACACCCCGCCACCTACTAAAGGTAAACCTTAAACACACACAAAGAGGAAACACATACTCACACGCACGTAACCGCACACTACTACACGATAATACACACGCAAACACATGTTAAAAAAGAAAACCACCTCCATAAATGAAATATATATCATTTGGTAAACGATATAACATGGCGTTGATAACGTACATTGATAAATATCTTTCTAGGAGTTGGTTTACATTTAATAAAGATTAGATTTTAAATGTCAGACAAATATTGATTGGATTAAATATATTTGGAAAAAAAGAAGGATTGAGATGTTTTCCCATGTGTACGAAAGAACGACGGAATGCATACAAAAATGTATGTTCTATGTATGTGTATATGCTTTGACATATATACATATATATGTATACATAACATAGATATATGTACGTGTGTATATGTAAGTATGAGTATATATACGTGTGACTGTGTGTACGTTTGTGTGTGTATGCTTGTGTGTATGTCTGCATGTGAAAATATATGTGTCTGTATTTGCGTAATAGTGTTAACACGAGAACTTAAAAATAGCTATTTGAGCAAGACACACGATTTGTGTATATCGGTAGGCAGAGGCGTGGCTGTGTGGTAAGAAGCTTGCTTCCCAAACCACATGATTTCAGGTTAAGTCCCACTTCGTGGCACTTTGGGCAAGTGTCTTCTACTATAGCCTCGGGCCGACCAAAGCCTTGTGAGTGGATTTAGTAGACGGAAACTGGAAGATGCCCGTCGTATATACATC
>NC_068993.1:50984884-50985888 GCF_001194135.2 Octopus bimaculoides
GTTGACAAATACAGACACAGAAATACACACACACATATATAAATACATCAGGCGGCGAGCTGGCAGAAGCGTTAGCACGTCGGCGAAATGCTTAGCGGCATTTCGTCTGTCTTTACGATCTGAGTTTAAATTCCGCCGAGGTTGACTTTGCCTTTCATCCTTTCGGGGTCGATTAAATAAGTACCAGTTACGCACTGGGGTTGATATAATCGACTTAATTCGTTTGTCTGTCCTTGTTTGTCCCCTCTGTGTGTAGCCCCATGTGGGTAGTAAAGAAATAACATATATAAATACATATATTTACGACGGGCTTCTTCCGGTTTCCGTCTACCAAATCCACTTACAAGGCTTCAGTCGGCCAGAGGCTATAAGTAGAAGACACCTGCCCAAGGTGCCACGCATATAGTTGTAGATATCGATGACTGCAGGCCGTATGAGGTTTTTGGCATAAGTTCGTAATTCTCTCCGGCTTTGAGTTTTGAGGTTTTGTTTTGTTCCTCTATTACTTTTTGGATGTCTGGTGGAAGGTATTGATCAGAATCGTTGTCTAAGTAGATGGTACGTAATTTTCGCTTTACATTCCTTTCATCTTTCTACCGCTTTTAGTAGTCTTTTTTTTTTTTTTAATATTTTTTTTTTTAGAAATATCTGATAAGAGAGTCTTTCCTTGGTGTTGCTACGTGGGTACATTATCTGATGTTGTTACCGTACTGCGATATTTGTTTATGTTGTCGTTGTTGTTACTGCTAATTACTCTTCATAGCATTTTCCTGTAAGTTTATTGTGGTTTACGTTGGATCCGAAACTTTACCAGTTTTTCTCTGTTTTCCTTGAGTTTATATATTTATTTTATTATTTCTATCTTTATTTGTTTGATACTGACTTTTATTTCAGTTGTATGTTTTTTTTTTATTTGTGCATTGTGTTTGAAGTCGTCTCTATTTATGAGATTGGCTATTTCTGGTGTGTAATGATGGTTATATATATATATATATATATATATA
>NC_068993.1:50985898-50987981 GCF_001194135.2 Octopus bimaculoides
TATATATATATATATATATATATATATATTTATGTTACCTTGTGGGATACGTCTTTTGGATGCATCTATTATTATGTTGTCGTATGTATATACTGCAATGTCTATATTGGTGATTATATATACTGCGATATCTATGTTGAATGTATATATTACAGCATTCATATCGTTGAACGCATATACCACAGTGTCTGTGTTGTTTATTGTATACACTGTAGTGTTTATATTGGTGATTATATATACTGCAGCGTCTAAGTTGGTGAATATATATATATACTTTAGAGCCTACGACGGTAAATATACCTACTTCACTGTCTATGGTCAGTAAATGTATATACTGCAGCATCTATAAAAGTTTTGGTTCACTCTTAGTAGAATTCATTCCAATGTGTTTTTTTTGTGTTTTTGAAGATTTTAAAGGTGATTTTATTTTGAGTATTTGATGTTCGGGTATTTTGTAACGGTAATTGAACGGTTTTCTGAGGAAAGTTGGAGAATTTCTTGGCAAGCATTTGTAAAATCTTAAATATGCGCAACAGAATGTTTAAGGAAAAGTTCTAGTTGGTTTGTTGACGTATGAATTAGGCGAATGGGTATAGATTGTTTATGATATAAAGGAAGTTTAGCGGTGAAATTATTGCATTATACTTTTTATTTTCTGTATCCTTTCAGTAAGAGATGTTGATTGTATTGAAGTCTTCCGCAAATGTTTGGTGATTGTGAAAGACAGAATTTTGAAGTTGAAATTTGTAATTTCGTGTGGCTTTTGGCCATTTTGTTGCTAGTGTTTAGTTGAGGGCTAACGTAGCACTGTTTCTTCACTTGTTTATTCAGTCAGCAATCTTATTTCTCTGTCTTTCTCTTACTCTCTCTCTCTCTCTCTGTCTCCCTCTCTCTCTCTCTCTCTCTCTCTCTCTCTCTCTCTCTCTCTCTCTCTCTCTCTCTCTCTCTCTCTCTCTTCTTCTTCTTCTTTTCCTTTTCTTCCTGCCACAACTGTTTTTTTTTTCTTCCCAAAAAATGTTTGCTTCTCTTCTTTCTTCCTCCCTCGCTCGATTTTTCTGTAATTCTAATTCTTCACTTGAACTGTCCGGCTGACATTTCCACACTCTGTTCATGCAAAAACTTTTCTATATCTATATCTTTTTTGCTTTAAATTCTTGCACAGTTTTATTCTCTCTGAGGCTTAAAACTATTTACATTTTCTCGTCTATTCCCTTTTGTACTCGAAAGACCATTCACTTGTCATATTTTTTTTTTCCGATTCACTTTATATTTCATCCTATTGCTCTACAGCATGCAACTCTAGCTACTAAATACCGCTAAACGCAGTATTGTACCTCACAAATGTTGGTCACCATACTACTCAGTTAAGGCCTGATGATGGGTTTCTTTTACCATCTCGTTTGTAATTTCTGCTTGCTCTGTCCTATTTTCTGTGTACATTCTTTTCGTAAGACTTCCCTCTTCTCCGCCACTCTTCGTCCTCAAATCTTCGTTTTTCGTCATCACGTTTTACTTATGTTTTGTTTTCTATAGCATGTCCTTTCGTCTTTCTCACACATCATAGTCCAAACCATGAAACAAACACACGCACGTGTTTAAATCTGTTTGCTTCGTTCTACTGATTTTATTTCGAAATACTTCATTTCTAAAATAGTGCCGTTTTCTATTAGTTTGCGAATGTTTTTGTAGGACCTGCATATTTGAAGCACGTCGAAGTGTAAGTAAATCACACCATTTCCGTTATTAATAGCCCTCTCTCGATTGATTTGAGTACAATTTGAATACTGAGCATTTTAAATTAATGTCATAATGATGTTTTCTAACTCATTCTTCATGTGACTATAAAGTGTCAAGATGTTTACTCCCTTAAACATGTTTTTAATGCTGTATTTTAGAATTTTTTGATTTTATTGCCAAGTTTGCAAACTTTAGTTTTGTGTGTGACGCATAATTTTTTCATGTGTGAACCTGTGACGATGTGATTGAAGATAACATCGGTACATCCAGCCTACATCGTGGCTGTTGGTGTTTTTGATGTCATTGTTATTTTCTTATAAAGTGGGGCACACAAACATATACATAC
>NC_068993.1:50988029-50989018 GCF_001194135.2 Octopus bimaculoides
ATATATATATATATATATATATATATATATATACGACCGGCTTCTTTCAGTTTCCGTCTACCAAATCCACTCACAAGGCTTTGGTCGGCCCGAGGCTATAGGAGAAGATACTTGTGCAAGGTGCTACGCAGTGGGACTGAACCGGGAACCATGTGGTTAGTAAGCAAGCTACTTACCACACAGCCACTCCTGCGCCTATATAAATACATACATACATACATACATATATATATATAGAGAGAGAGATAGATAGATAGATAGATAGATAGATAGATAGATAGATAGATAGATAGATAGATAAATAGATACACTCAATAATTATTCTAAAACTAGAGATTTCGACACCGCCATATCATTTTCGTTAAGTAGGACGTATAATCATAATGGAATACATTTTCTGCGTGTAATCCTTCCTTTGCCCTCTTTTCTCTATATTAATGAATTTTTCTTATGACTTCGGGCAATTATCACACACCTACCCACTCTTAAGTATTCATTCAGACACACCCTTCGGCGTAGACGCCCTTATTAAAGGTGGTGAATTCTGAGCGTCCTTAGTCACAGATTAACATCCAAGTATATAACCTCAAAAGACTCAAGTGCTCATTACGTCTCATCTTTAAAACACTTCCTAATATGGGTTGCTTTTTAGCATGTGTTTTTGTGTATGAGCAATGACACTGTTTATTCAGTTATTTTATATATGTATGTATATTTTTCTGTCTATCCTCATTCCATATTTAAATACAAAAGGCACACAGACACACAAATACTCACATATATACATACACGCATGTACGATGCATGCATATATATATATGTATATATATATGTATATAATATATATATATATATATATATATATATATATATATTGATATATGCATATATATGTATATACATATATATATATATGCATACATATATATATGTATATATTTATATATTTATATATATATCTTATATATATATATATATATATATATATA
>NC_068993.1:50989465-50993689 GCF_001194135.2 Octopus bimaculoides
AAAAAAAAAAAAAAAAAAAAAAAAAAGTACAAAGCCAACCAAAACAAAAATAATAAAAAGAAATAGAAAATACAAAATAAAAAAAAAAAACTTCTACCAAAACCAACCTACGAACCAACCAAGCAGGCAACCAATACAAACAACAAGCAACACTCAAAACAAAAGTATTATGATTTTTTTTTTCGGTTAAAAATGCAAATTTCTATATCAAAACATGTCCCTGAATACATTTTTTCTTGTTTTTCTCCAAAATAAATACACAGCATGAATGCCGAAACGAAATAAAATAAAAACAAAATAAAAACAAACTACAAACAGAAAACGTAAATGAAATACAAAAAAAAAAAGGAAAAACTAAAGGCAAAAAAATATAATGATAAATATAGAAAAAAAAAACCGAATGAATAAACAAATACACGAATAAGAGAGTTACAGAGGAATCGATGGTAACATTTTGGGTGAAGAGGAAATTGTTTCCTGAGCGCTACGGACAGCGAATGCAAATCAGGATTGCCTCGTGATCAGCAGAAATCAATAATCAATGATCAGCACATTGATAATAAAAGAACATAAAAATAATATAAATAAAAATAAGAATATCATAAGAAGAAAAAATACTCAAACAAATAAAAGAATAAATACAAGAAGGAAAGAAAGAATGAAAGCAAGAAAATGACAGAGTAGGCGAGAGACAAGAGACAGCCATGAGAGAGAGCGAACGAGAGACAGACTGACAGACAGACAGATAGACAGACAGATAGATAGATAGATAGATATATAGATAGACATATAGATAGACATATAGATAGATAGATAGATAGATAGATAGATATATAGATAGATATATAGATAGACATATAGATAGACATACGGATAGACATATAGATAGATAGATATATAGACATACAGATAGACACACACACACACACACACACACATATATATATATATATATATATATATATAGATAGATAGATAGATAGATAGATAGATAGAGAAGAGAAGGAGAGATGTAGAAAGAGACAGACAGACAGACAGACAGACAGACAGATAGATAGATAGATAGATAGATAGATAGAGAAGAGAGGAAGAGATGTATAGATAGATAGATAGATAGAGAAGAGAGGGAGAGATGTATAGATAGATAGATAGATAGATAGATAGAACGAGAAAGAAAGTCATTAGCAGTCCATGAAGATGTGAAGTTTTTTTTTGTTTTTTTGTTTGTTTTGATGTGTTATTAATATTATTATCATTATTATTATTAGGTGTTTTTTTTGGGCTGATTTTGACATTTGTTATTGTATATAAATTGCAGCTTGATTGTCGTCAGTGGGCAAAGGGTTCCTTGTTTGTTTGTTTGTTTGTTGACGCTGCAGACCAGTTCCGGTCAATAAAAGAGAGAGAAGCCATAGCTATCAATAATCATACAGAGCACACTAACAGTAGAAATAATGAACGTACCGGAGCAGACATCAGGAGGGAAATAAAAAAAAGCAACAACAACAAAGAATGAGAAAGGTTATTGCATATATAGATAGACGTGGCTGAGGGGCAAAGAAGGCGGCTTTGCAATCATGAGTTCCAAGGTTCGATCACAGTGCATGCTATTTGGAATAGAATGGTAATATTTATTCCCCCGACTAAAGGATGCGAGCTGGCAGAATCGTAAGCACCCCGGGCAAAATGTTTAACGGCATTTTTCGGCCGTACTCACGTTTTGAGTTCAAATTCCGCCGTAGTCGACTTTACCTTTCATCCTCTCGGTGTCGATAAAATAAGTGCCAGTTGAACGCTGGTGTCGATATTATCGACTCATTCCTTCCTACAAAATTGCTGGCCTTGTGCCAAAATTTGAAATCAGTATTTGGACTCATCTTAGGGCAACGAGCTGGCACAATCGTTAGCACGCTGGACAAAATGTTCTTTGTTCAAATTCCTCCTTTCATCCTTCTTGGGTCGTGTAAAGCTGGTTCGGTTTGGAAAATATTGATTTCAAATTTCGGTATAAAGCCAGTAATTTCGGGGGAGGGTTAGTCGATTATATCGACCCCAGTGCCAAACTGGTACTTAATTTATCGACCCCGAAAGAATGAAAGACAAAGTCAAACTCGGTGGAGTTTGAACCAGAACGAAAAGACAGACGAAATACTGCTAAGCATTTTGCCAGACGTGCTAACGACTGTGACAGCACTTTGCTTTTGATTTGATAAATATTGGTTACAACTTTTGTCACAAAGCCATACATTTCGAAGGAGGGTAAAGTGGTTCTTATTTTATGAACTCCAAAATAATGAAAGGTAAAGTCGACCACGGTGGAATTTTAACTCATAACGTTCAGACGTACACAATACTGCTAAGACTTTTGCTGCCCGGTGTGCTATCGATTCTGCCAGCACGTCAGTTTCTTCAACTTGATTAAATACTACGTGAAGCGTACACGAGTTTATGAAATATTTAACCATACATACTTCAAATTAAGTTATACGTGCAGTTAGCCAAACAACTGATTGCACGTCGACGAAACCAATGGAGAATGCATAATAGAGACAATAGTGGGAAAGAGAGAGAGAGTGTGTATGTGAAAGAGAGAGAGAGAGAGAGAGAGAGAGAGAGAGAGAGAGAGAGAGAGAGAGAGAGAGAACAACAAAATGGCTGAAGATAAACGGGATTGTTCTTGATATATATTGTTTATTTTTGTTAGTTATTTTATATTTCGTCTTCTTAGAACAAGAGTTATTGAACATAGATACTCGATGTCTTTTACAGGTCCTGTACATCATAGAATATATTGTCTAATTATTCCTCTCCTGAAAGAATAATTAGGAGTTTAGCATATAATTTGGCAGTTATTTCTAACATGTCGCTCACCCACTGGGAGTTCTTCCTCGTATGCTTATTATTTCTGTCTATAATTTTGTTTAATTGTGGTTTACTGTTTATTTATTTTTACTGTTTTCGATACATGTGTAACTTTCTGATCCTTTGACCATCTGGCTATGTTTCCCGTTTATCTGCACACACACACACACACACACACACGCACACACACACACACACACACACACACACACGCAAGTAAAAATAAGAATGGTGCGTAGCGTTACATTGAATAATAAATTCCGAAATTTAAACAGAAACACTACAAAGGAAGTAACACTAAATTCAAACACGACAGCGAACGATGCTCATTCCTCGTCAGATGTATGTGTCTTTGTACTGTTCTAAAGAGTATCGTAAAATTGAGACGTGTTACTAAACACGAAACTCATTTGCGGTCATTAAGGTGGTGCGCTGGCAGAAACGTTAGCACGCCGGGCGAAATGCATAGCGGTATTTCGTGCGTCTTTACGTTCTGAGTTCAAATTCTGCCGAGGTCGATTTTTGCCTTTCATACTTTCCGGGTCGATTAAATAAGTATCAGTTACGCACTGGGGTTGATATAATCGACTTAATCCGTTTGTATGTCCTTGTTTGTCCCCTCTGTGTGTAGCCCCTTGTGGGCAGTAAAAAATAAGAAACTCATTTGCGATCATCATACGCCAAGATGGACTTACCCTGATGTAGGGATAAAGCAAACTAGAAACTAATCAGAATGTACAGTAATTATCTTCTTTTATTGGATCGCCATTAGTTTTGACGATGAGAACTCAGTTATTGTTTGATCAACTCAGTTCCTTCGTGTACCAAGGTGCAAGTGCCTGAATATTCCATAGAAAGGTGTATCCTCTTTAATATAACTCTCGAACAAAATCAGTGTAATATATAAGGTGTGACAATGCTGTATACTTCCAGTTACAATCAACTTTGCCTTTTACCTTTTCGGGGTTGATAAATTAAGTACCAGTTGAGTACTTGGGGTCGATCTAATCGACTAGCACCCTCCCCAAAAATTTCGGGCCTTGTGCCTAGAGTAGAAAAGAATTACAGTTACAGTCCATCTCATGGGCTTCAATGCTGTTTTCCTCTACCCCTTTTTCACTCCTTATGTTAGGGCTGGAAAATATCATTCACTCATGATTCCGTGCAGTAGGATCGAAACTGGCACCGTGCTGCTGCGAGGCGAATTTCTTAGCCATTTGAAAACATTGCTTCTATACATACTTATATGCACACATACTTACATTTGCGTGCGGCCGCATACACACACATACATGCACACGCTCAAACACACGTACACACACAGACACGTAACAACATGTTTATATATATATATATATATAT
>NC_068993.1:50995236-50996785 GCF_001194135.2 Octopus bimaculoides
ATGGATGCGGAGGTCTTCAAGACAAAACTTGACGCTTTCCTCTCCATGATACCAGACGAACCAATGGCTCGTAATGAGACGCAGTTTAGGGCAGCTATGTCAAATTCTCTTATACACCAGATGTGCCACCAAAACTCTTGATTGGACCATGTCAGGTGGGGCAGAAGAGCCATGCGAGGAACGTGAAAATCACGGTGGTGCACCAGCATGACCGCAGCCACTTGGCTGAAACACATAAATAAATAAATAAATAAATATGTATGTATGTATATGTATATATGTATATGCATATATGAATATATATATGTGTGTGTGTGTGTGTGTGTGTGTGTGTGTAAACATATATATTCATATATACATGTTTATATACATGTGCATATGCGTATATATTCATGTATATGTATATATGCATATATATGTATACATATATAAGTATATATATATATATATATATGTATATTTATATATATACAAACACACATGCATACTGAAAGACCCACACATATTTACATTTCTTTAATATTTTCATTAAGTTTTTAGTTCTTTTATAGAAACCCTTGTATTGTTGAAACACGTCACTAAGAAAGCAAGACCCATAAAGTTAACTCGGAAGAAACTGGCTACATGGAGCTTTGTGTGTCGATGCATTTCTCTAGAACCAGGCCAGAACGAGTACAGTGTGACAGGAAGAGAAGCATCGGTCAGAGAAAGAGACGGCAAAGAATTAAGGAAGGAATGAAAGAAACAAAGAAAAGCAAGTATGACAGAGATGTACAAATAACGGAGACAACCGAGAAAAAGTAAAGATGACCGGAAAACGTGACTTTGAGAATAAGCGAAAAAGTAACGTATAAAAAGTGAGAAACGACAAAAATGTGCGCATTAAGGCCAAAAAACTATAGACAACGTCAAGAGATAGAGTACAACAGCGAAGTACACAAGATGAATTCTCGTCTTTTTAACGAAAATCAGCGTTGTTAGGGTTGATTTGGACAAAAGAATAGCAAGAACGGAGCCCTGAGCCCTGAGGCCTAAAATTTTGGTTTGGGGTTGAGAGCAGCTTCGTATTTTATTTCAAGATCAAGGTTGAAGAATTTGAGGTGGGGATGGAGAAGCACGTAGCCTTAAATGTTTGAAATTCAATATCAAATCCTTGTAGTCATTGAGCTTTTAGTGTATCATGACATATCGAGCTATTAGACTAGAATTTTTTCAGTGGGATACAATGAATATAATGGTCAAAGAAGTGATCTTAGAACACATCATGCTTCCGTTAGTCAACAGGCCTTATTAGTCATCTTGAACTCCTGTTCCAGTAAGATCTGGCAACCACAAAACAAACAATGCTTCGATTTCCTAGGTTTTCATCGGTTTACTTTTAACGAGGCTAATGAACACTGAAACTTTTGACGTTCCAAGTAACTAACAGCAAATATCTAAACCGCATCACATTCTAATTAACCGAGAATTACGTGCGTGTATAAGTATAAATATATATGTGTGTGTGTGTGTGTGTGTGTGTGTGTGTGTGTGTGTGTGTGTGTGTGTG
>NC_068993.1:50997177-50999250 GCF_001194135.2 Octopus bimaculoides
TATATATATATATATATATATATATATATATATGTATATACATATATAAACCTACACATATATATATATTTATATACATATTTATATACATATATACATGCAAACACACATATATATATGTTAATACATATACATATATATACATATATATATGTTAATACATATACATATATATACATATATATATTCATACACACACATACATTCACGTATGCGTGTGTGCTGATTGTATACGTGTGAGAGCATAAGCATGTACATATATATAAACGTAAATGTATGTATGCATACTTATATATGTATTGTATTTCTCTGAGAATTTTCTTACTATGAATACTAATTATTACATAATAGCTACTGATCTTCGTGCCGAAGGAAATAATATAAACCATATACAGACACATATAACACACTAACGTATACTGACACACACTAAAAATACTAACACACACGCACGTGCACACACAAACACACACATTCATTCGGAAACGCACGGGTGTATACACATATAGACGTAAACACAAAGACGCAAACACAATGCTGAATTAGAGATTTTTGCTTGGAATCATGCCAAAATTTGGCTCATGTAATAATGCGAAAATAATATATACAAATATATAATGTACTGTTCCGTGTATATACATATACATACATACATACATATATATATATATATATATATACACGCACATATATATATACATATATATAAGCATATATATATATAAATGTTCATATATATAGATACATATGTGTATACATATGTGCATATATATGTATACATACATGTATATGTATATACATACCTACATACCTACATATATATATATATATATATATATACACACATATACTACAAACTAACTACAAACAAACATAAATTAGACCGCAATGTGGCTGCTGGAATTAGCATAGACGCTATTTGATCTCAAAAGCCAAAATAAATGGATTGCCTAATGATAAACCAAACATGTTTGACCGTTTTTATTTATTTATTTATCTCTATATTTATTTGTTTGTTTATTTTCTACCAAAGTCTCGGGTACCTTCAATGCACACGGCGTTAATAATTCGTGTGCTCTTTTGATAGCTTCCCACAATATAATGTAGAGCGAGTAAAAAGTACTTATAAAGCTTTTGATATGATGTTATACCTATATGAATGTTGCTGCATAAATACCATCGTGTGTGTGCGGTGTATGTCTGTCCATATTCGGTTGGTTTGTACGTGAATGCGTATGTGTTAACGTACGTAATTTTGAATGCGTTCGCCTTTGTGCGTCTCTGTCGGTTTAAAAGTATGTGTGTATGTATGTGTGTGTGTGTGTGTGCTTGTGTGTGTGATGTGTGTCGATTTTTCTGAGTAATAGCATTTGTATTTGTGAGTTTGGCCATGAGCGTGGACATGGCTTCAGGAATGAGTGCGTCCAGTTTTCGTGTATATGTCTGTATCAATACGTGTGTGTGTGTATGTGTGTTTGTGTGAATGTACATGTATACCTAAACATGTATATATACATGCATATATATATATATATATATATATATATATTGGCGTGTGTATATATATATATATACATATGTATACACACATATATTTATATATATGTATGTATACATATGTCTATATGTGCATGTATAAATATATATATATATATATATAAGAATATATGTGTATATATTGTGTGTATATGTGTGAGTTTATTATTACGTTAATTTGAGCTTCCCTCTTTCTTTATATGTGTATTTATATACGTTCAATGAGTGCTTGTCTACGCTTATGATTGTAAGTATATACGTATATGTCAAATGTGTGTGCGTGTGTGTGTGTGTGTATACGTATATGTGTGTATTATGGTTATGTACGATATATGGATATATATATGTGCGTGCTTGTGTATGTGAAGAGAAAGGTGGGAGGTGAGGTGACAGTGGTGGAGGTGAGTGACCAAAGAAAATTATATTGAAAACCAAGACTAACTTTCATGTGATTCTTTCTATGCAGTGTGTGGTGTGTTATGAATAAATAAATGAATATATAAATAATACAAAGACACACAAAGACACACACACAAA
>NC_068993.1:50999260-51001422 GCF_001194135.2 Octopus bimaculoides
CACACACACACACACACACCCACACACACACACACACACATACACACACACCCACACACCCACACACAGACTCTCACAAACACGCACATGCCGACTTATAGACAAACAGGAACACACAGAGGCAGATGGACAAATAATCAGAAACTTACACATACACCGAAACCAATAAAAATAAACAGTAAACTACAATTAGACAAACTACAAACAAAAATAATAAGCTTACGTGGGAAAGCTCCCAGTGGGTGTGCGACATGCTAGAAATAACAGCAAAATTATATACTAGAGTCTTTCACGCTGTTGGATGCACTTGATAGTCAAGTCCTAGCTATCTGGAGATAAAAGAAATGAGATGTTCAATATTGTTTGTTTCCAAGCATATAACGAGTGGTTTCAGTGTAGTGTACATATCTTTGATGAATGTTTAATTAACCTGTAATGTTGGTGTCTAATTTATACTTTCTTGACTTATGGCACTATTGTATAGTTTGAAAGGGGTTCGATTAATTATTTCATGTGAGTCGGGGTACCCGCAAAGGAAGTATCCTCGTTGGCCTGCCAATGTTTCCCTTGATTTTTTTTTTCATGCATTCGATGAACGCAGAAAAAATCTTTGTGTGGAAGTTTTGTGCTTTTCTTGCAAAACATGTACATCCATGCGATCAACCGTCTCTCAAATTTCTTAAATTATAAGAATTCATTTTCATTTTGAAAACTTTCAGGGCTCACATTCTCCCACTTTGTGCGTGAGCTGTGAAACCTGCCCCCCGAACTGAAAAGCATACAGAAGCATACAGCTTAGAGGGAAAATTGGACACGGTGTACGCGGTTTTTAAAGTGAAGAACTCCTAACTTTAGTAACATTACATAGTAATGTGAAGAAAGCCCTGACTTCTAGTCTGGTCTGATGGCCCACGAATACTCTATCTAGTGATAGAGATATCACCCACAGCAATAACACAGCTGCATTTTATTGCAAAACTACAGCCTCTATGTGGTGGCTGAGTATGGTAGAGATAACAGCCAAATCTCGTTAAAATTACACTCTACCTTCATGAACCCTCTGAGATCTGAGCCATTGTGTCTAACTTTACCACCCAACTGGGTTCCTGAATAAAAAATAAAATAGTTGCATATATAGGTTGAGATAACGATTACAGGCCAACTAATGGACACGATTGTCTGCCCTTCTTTTCTACGTGTGTTGACCATTACCGCTTTACCGGGAATGCGACAGAGATGACGTTGAAGCTATTTCTGTTATAGCAGGAATACAGCGTGAGAAAGTTAAAAGTATAATTATATAATTCTAAATACACTAAATTTAACCATAACACTTTGGGTGGTTACGCCTGGGAACATTTTTGAATATAGGTATACCTACCCCAAACTGACAAGCGACTAAAGAACAACAGCAACACAAACTGCAAAACAAAAACAAAACAAGAGGAAGCAACACCATTACCACCAGCAACATCGCAAATATCACTACCGTTACCCTAATAACAGTAACAACAAAACCAACCATCAATACCTCATCAGAATCAACAACAGGAAAACAAAAAACAAAACCACCACCACCATCGACACCACCACCACCACCACCACCACCAGCACCATCAGCAACAACAACGACAACAATACTACTATTTACACTCTATTATCGCCATCATAAGCAAATCTCATGGCATCAACGTTGTTATTAACAAGAGCAATACAAACATCGACTAAAACAATATTACAGCCACCAAGACTAATAACAATCGAACTGGTACTCCGTCGGTTACGACGACGAGTGTTCCAGTTGATTCGATCAACAGAACAGCCAACTCGTGAAATTAACGTGTATGTGGCTGAGTACTCCACATACAAGCGTACCTTTAACGCAGCTTCCAGGAAGAATGTGGCAAGGCTTGATCCATTGAAATATAGGTACTATTCATTTTGCTAGCTGAGTGGTCTGGAGCAACGTGAAATAAAGTGTCTTGCTCAAGGACACAATGCTCGCCAGGAATTGAACTCACGACGTGAGGATCGGGAGCCAAATACCCTAACCACTAAGCCACGCGCCTTCGCGAACAACAATATCGATAGTGTCAAGAAAAATTTACATTATCACCACAACCACTTTCACTACCACCGCCGCCGCTGCCAGTGCCGGCACC
>NC_068993.1:51001884-51002759 GCF_001194135.2 Octopus bimaculoides
CACCACCACCACCACCACCACCACCACCACCTCTACCACCACCACTGCTTCACCAAAATAACAGGAGATAAGAAGAAAAACATTCCGACTACCTCCACCAACAACACGAACCACAACAAAATTATCCACATCATATAACTATCAGCGGCAACACACATCAACACTTGGAGCAATATCCCAATCTCCATCACTAGCAAGTAAAACAACAACAACAATAATAGTGACTATAACAATATCAGACATGACGATTATTTAATCACCCCCACACTCCCCCTAGATGTAATGTTCAAAACCGACTGTAATTGGTAAGAGTTAAATAAAAGGACCATTTACAAGAAATCAGCTGTCTAACCCAATTTGGAAAATTGCCTTCAATTTTTTTTTTATTCAGACGGTTTTTTTAAAAAGGAATATTCTTCCGGTTCTTGCAATGTTTTTCACATTTTAGAAAATGAAAAAAAAAAACACCTAATTTTTTTTTCTCACCTCTATCATATTGTGCTCATGCATTCATCTCATTTATGTCATCTACACATTACATACACACGCATACATACATACATACATACATACATACATACATACATACATACATACATACATATATATATATATATATATGTATCTATATATATATGTACACCCAATCGTGTTTATGATAAAACCACATCAATGCGCACATACTGTTTATTTACAAGTGCATTTAGCTCCCTTCTCTCGATCTTTTTATCTCTTCCTCTCTCTACTACTCTATTACTTTCCTCACCAATTACGGTATTTCATAAATTCCTCTGCGTGTCAGTCTGTTAGTTTGGGGCGTTTACAAGTGTGCAAGTGTGTGTACGTATGTGTATATACATAATTATATATATATA
>NC_068993.1:51010202-51014826 GCF_001194135.2 Octopus bimaculoides
ACCACTTTTCATATATATATATATATACGTGTGCGCGTGTGTATGTTTAACTACGTATATAAAGAGAGAGAGAGAGAGAGAGAGAGAGAGAGAGAGAGAGAGAAACTGACAGGCAAACATACATACACACATACACACAAAGAGACTGACACACAAAGACCCACACAAACACACATATACACTACATACAAAAGGAGAGAGAGAAAGAATTTGAGTGAGTGATTCTGTGTTAATAGAGAATTGTAAGTAAGTTTATATATTCATATATCCTACCGCACGTCATTTTTATGTGCATATTTAAGTGTAGGCATGCATCTGCTTTGAATATTATTTGTATTTCCAAATTCATACATAGTTGCATTTGCACGTACAAACATATACCTCGCTCACAAACATATATAAATATGTGTACGTGGCTGTGAAAGTGTGGGCGTAAATATATCTATTTTAATGTATCCTACATGGTTTGTAGAGATATGTATGTGTATATGTGTGTGTGTTTGTGTGTTTCATGTAGTGTATGTGTATTTGCGTGGTGTGTGTTGTTATGTGTTTGTGGTGGTGTATTTGAGACGGAAAAGTCAGAGCGGGAAATGAAAAGACCGGAATGGCCGATGGTTCAGTGAAGATAACAAAATGGAGACAAAGTACTTGGAAACAGGCGTTTTGTTAGATAGACAGATAGGCAGATAGATAGACCAATATATACTACATCGATGGATATATATATATATATGCGTGTGTGTGCGTGTGAGTGTGCATGTATATATATATATGTGTGTGTGTGTGTCTGTGTGTATGGTATATTTAGTTAAATCGACAAAAAGGTTTCCAGTAAATTAGCCGTGCGGATTGTTTTTTTTTTTTTTCAGAGAAGAGTTGAGAGGAGGGTAACTGATAAATGTTAGCAAAGCTTTACACCTCCTAAATTAGAAAGACCTATAACAGACAGTGTCTCTAACGTAGAGAAGGTAAAACTTTGCAGTCTCTCAATCAATATATCCCCTGTAAATTTCTACTTCAGAAGGTTTGCGTCTAAAACAACGAAATTTCCATACAGCTCGGCAAGTTCACTGCTGTCTTTTTGTCGCTTTTTCTATGTGCATAAACATATGTATGTATGTATGTATGTATGGTTATGCATACATACATATGCATGTATGTATGTGTGTGCGTATATATATATATATATATATGTTTTAATTTTATATTAGTTTTGATTGCATCGTCATTTCTCTCCCATTTCTAACAAAACTGTCCGATGAACGGGAACGTCAAACTCCGAGTAACAGTTTTTTGTTATATTTCTGGTGCTTTTAAATAAAGTATATATATATATTTCTGGTGCTTTTAAATAAAGTATATATATATATATATCTATATATATATATATATATTGACGATTGTAACACTGATGGAATACTGTTCTATGAGAAGCCAAGAAAGCGGTGGGGGTAAGCCAGTGCATATCTGAGAGTAGGTGTGTAGGTGCATGTGTGCGCTTGGTAGTAGGTATATGAGGGGGGATTTTGACGTATGTGGTGGATGCGATTATACCAACCCCAGTGCTTCACTGGTACTTAATATATCGACCACGAAAGGATGAAAGGCAAAGTCGACCTCGGTGGAATTTGAACTCAGAACGCAAGGACGGACGAAGTGCCGCCAAGCATTTTCCCGGATTGCGAAGGATTCTTCCAGCACGCTTCTTTTAACAACAACAACTACAACAACAACAATAATAATAATGATAATGACGATAATAATAATAATAATAATAATAATAATAATAATAATAATAATAATAATAATAATAAGTTAATCATTACTGCAGCCCTTTGATCCTAGGAGGAATGTACGATCCAGGATGAACTGGACAAAACAACGACAACAACAACAACAACAAACAGAAACATAAAAACAGCAACAATAACAGCGATAATAATAGCGTGAATCTAATGTCATTAAGGTCACCCGCTGCAGGTGGTCAAACATTTTCTCCACCTTCCATCTTCTATTCATCAACATTTAATAATTTAATAATATTACGAATTTCGGTGAAGTTCCGAGCTCCCCTAGGGCTGTCGACATGATGGTATGCACGAGTAATTTACTGGTGTTATGTAATATAATGTATTTGTCATTTACCGATGGCTATTTATTGATGCAATATTCTTTCGCATTTTCTGATTGTAGCCGGAGGATCCTCATTCATCGCTAGACGTAAATACATGGTGTATATGTGGTGGACGCAGAGTTAGCTACAATGGACAATTCATAGAGTGGGCGGCTAGACGCGTATACATTTACAAATATTGACCACCTTATATTGTCATCATTCGTAATGTTGTATGAACCCGAATCATTTCCGATTAAGCAGGTCTACGATAAGCAACGTTCCGGCCGTGAACATCCCGTCGATTTGTGTGCTTGAAACTACACTGTCCAATTTGCCATTTTTTTCTTTCGAAGACAATATTGTGTGAATTGAGGATAATTTCGTCGTTATTTCTACCTAGTCGATAACTACACAGGGGCTTTCTCATTGCTCAAGCCCACAAACGAATGCACGCATTGCTTGATGAAAATCTCAAGCCCTAGATGTGTCTGCATTGACTCCTAGGTTCCACCAGACATTTGCTTCCAGTATCAGATCTTTCTTATATATCGGCTGATATAGCTCATATGTTGAATGCGGGTGCAATTTGAAAGGAACAGGAGTGGCTGTGTGGTAAGTAGATATTATTTGTAATATAGAGAGCAGAAATCAAGAACGATTACCGCAAAACAATACTTACAACACTTTAACAACTCTGCCAATTGGTGGCGTTTGGAAGATGGTACGTAGCTGTGGTAACAAGGCATCGAACTGTAATATTTATTATTTGTTATCTAGCAATACTGGGTCTAGTTCTAACCGCCGATAGTACTTATTATTTATGAACGACTAGCATCCCTTCCAAGTGGAGTGTCTTTTTCTCTTCGGTTGAACACTACAGTAAACCAAATATAAACACGACTTTCGCGGATGTTTGATTTGGAACCGGATTAGAGAGACGAAGGAGAAACACGATTGAGGTGAGGCTTGAACGCACGACCACACGGTTAACAGTCCAGCGACTACAAATCACTTAGCCAAGCGTGTAGGCTAAAAACACAACACAAATAACGGAAGGGAACCTGATAAACCCCCACCTCACCCTCACGCCTCACGCCTTTACCTTTCATTCCCCCATCCCACACAGACAGACATTATTGGGCGGAGCTTTATACTCCCAGGCTTACAGTACATTACACATATTACATACGCACATACTCACGCACACACACACAAACACATACACACTAACACACATATACACACAGAGAGACACACTCTCTTGAACAGGAGACACACTTGACTACACAGGCATAAAAGTATACAAAACAAACTCACAGGTACGCATGTACACACATACACACACATACACATATACACACATACAAATGTACACGCAAATATTCATAGATGCATGCCTACATACATATACATTCAGAAATAGGAGACACAGAAGAGCGCTTATACATATATGTACACAAAATGGACGCTGAGACATACATATACAAACATACAAACACTCGCATATACACACACACAAACATTTACTGGGCAAACTACACACTACATACGCATGCTGAACACACACACACACCCACACACATATTCATAGATACAAAATATTCGTAATACACACACACACATACATGCGTGGAAACACACACAGGAGATACACATGACCAAACATACATAACAGTACGCGAGTCAAACACTCACTCACACATACACGCACACACACACACACACACACACACACACTCACGCATAAACACGCACACACACACACATGCATAAACACACACTCTTAAACACAAATGCATACACTATCACGCACGCATATTGCACCTTTGTTGTTTCAGAAGCCTTTTCCTAGATTGGATAGCGGATTGCTGTTCGTCTAACGAATAGCGGAACAACGGTATAACGGTATGTGTAGATTAACGGTCTATGTATATATTTATGTTTGTATGGAAGTATGTACTATGGTCGCTATAGTGGTATATGTACTCTTACAGTGTTTGTCTGATTGAGTATGCGTGTATGTGTAGGTTTAACTATTTAACGGTGTTATGTTAAACGGCGGACAGACACTATTCACTCCACTGCAAAGCCAATCACGTGGTGTCACGTGGTGTCACGACCTCAGTGATCGATCGAGAGAAAAGCAGACTCGGTCACCCACCTATAAAACTCATATAAACTTAATGGGAATGATAAAACAGGAAGGAAGAAAAGAAAGAAAGAAAGGGGTGAAAGAAAGAAGAAGGAAAAGTCAATGAAGTAATAAAGAGGAATAACATCAAAACAGGAGGAGGAGGAGGAAGAGGTGAAAAAAATGAACGATTGCTTTTTTTTTTATTATAAACAAAAGACCACAAACGGCACCTAACAACCAACAGCAATAGAAACAACGAGAACGGCCATAACAACAACACCAATGACAGAAAGAACGCTGACAACAACAACAACAACAGCAACAGCAACAAGGCCTTCAGCAACAACAACAACAGCTATTAAAGGATTTAC
>NC_068993.1:51015165-51015887 GCF_001194135.2 Octopus bimaculoides
GAGAGAGAGAGAGAGAGAGAGAGAGAGAGAGAGAGAGAGGGGAGGGGAGGGGTCAACGGGCTGTGTATATTCGTGAGCGTGTATTCGTTTATGTGTTTGTGCCTTGGCGTTGGCGTGCGTGTGCGGTTTTTGAGTATTTGTGAGGTGTCTATGTTTAGAAGCACGCACGCGCGTGTGTGTGTGAGTGAGAGAGGGGAGAGAGTGAGAAAGAGAGAGAGAGGGAGACATAGAGGGAGAAAGGAAGAGGAAGAAAGATTGAGTGATTACGGGGGTGTATGCGTTTGTGAGAGTGCATTCGCTTATGTATTTGAGATTTTGGAATGTTTGTGTGTATGTATGTGTGTGCTGTGAAGTGTCTATGCGCAAGAGTAAGAGAGAAAAAAGAGAGAGAGTGAGACACAGACAGACAGAGACAGAAGGAAAGAAAGAAAGAAAGAATGAATGAAAGAGAGAAAGAAAGAGAGAGCGAGAAAGGAGTAACTGGATGTATGTGTATGTATATATATTTCTGAATGCATATATATACATTTATGCATTTGTAAGTGTGTTTGTGAGAGCTTACATGAGTATATGAGATTGATATATACATTTCTTTTATTAGCCACACAGGGCTCAACAAAGATGGGACAAATACAATGAAGAGCTTTTCTTTTTGGGAGGGGGAACGGAAAAAAAGTAGGGGGTGTCGATCAAAAGGGATCGTAGGAAGGAGAAAAGGGAGG
>NC_068993.1:51017760-51018389 GCF_001194135.2 Octopus bimaculoides
ATATATATATATATATATATATACATATATTTTATATATATGAAGTGGACCAGTAAAGTGGACATTTAATATGCCAGAAATAGACCACATGTTGTGTCTACTAAGACATAGTAGTTTTCAAAAGAAATTCAGCGAAATACCAAACCGTAAGCGAGCAAGACATTGAAAATTACATACCTAAAATTAAAAAGTTATTCGCGGACCAGGTTTCGGAGTTAAAAATCTCTTACCAAACCAAGAAAATCTGCTCCATCTTCAGTGCGAACTGCTATTCATAATTCTCAGAATCCTATACAAGTTGCTCAGCCTTAGAGGTGAACGTGCATATGGTTCTGCTAATTAGTTTCTGTTAGTTTCCGTTTGTTTCCGTTAGTTTCCGTTAGTTTCCGTTACTTTCGTTATTTTCCGTTACTTTCGTTAGTTTCCGTTACTTTCGTTAGTTTCCGTTAGTTTCTGTTAGTTTCCGTTAGTTTCCGGTAGTTTCCGTTACTTTTGTTAGTTACCATTACTTTTGTTAGTTTCCGTTATTTCCGTTAGTTTCTGTTAGTTTCCGTTAGTTTCCGTTAGTTTTTGTTAGTTTCCGTTAGTTTCCGTTAGTTTCCGTTACTTTCGTTAGTTTCCGTTACTTT
>NC_068993.1:51022820-51023944 GCF_001194135.2 Octopus bimaculoides
TTCTGCTAATTAGTTTCTGTTAGTTTCCGTTTGTTTCCGTTAGTTTCCGTTACTTTCGTTATTTTCCGTTACTTTCGTTAGTTTCCGTTACTTTCGTTAGTTTCCGTTAGTTTCTGTTAGTTTCCGTTAGTTTCCGGTAGTTTCCGTTACTTTTGTTAGTTACCATTACTTTTGTTAGTTTCCGTTATTTCCGTTAGTTTCTGTTAGTTTCCGTTAGTTTCCGTTAGTTTTTGTTAGTTTCCGTTAGTTTCCGTTAGTTTCCGTTACTTTCGTTAGTTTCCGTTACTTTCGTTAGTTTCCGTTACTTTCCGTTAGTTTCAGTTAGTTTCTGTTAGTTTCCGTTACTTTTGTTAGTTAGTTTCCGTTACTTTCGTTTGTTTCCGTTAGTTTCCGTTAGTTTCTGCTAGTTTCCGTTACTTTCCGTTAGTTTCTGTTAGTTTCTGTTAGTTTCCGTTAGTCTCCGTTAGTTTCCGTTACTTTCGTTAGTTTCCGTTAGTTTCTGTTAGTTTCCGTTACTTCCCACTAGTTTCCGTTAGTTTCCGTTACTTTTGTTAGTTTCCGTTACTTTCGTTAGTTTCCGTTAGTTTCTGTTAGTTTCCGTTGGTTTCCGTTAGTTTCCGTTAGTATCCGTTAGTTCCCGTCAGTTTCCGTTAGCTCCAGTTAGTTTCCGTTAGTTTCCATTAGTTTCCGTTAGTTTCCGTTGTTTTCCGTTAGTTTCCGTTCTTTTCCGTTACTTTCCGTTCTTTTCCGATCTTTTCTGTTACTCTGCGTTCTTTTCCGTTCTTTTCCGTTCTTGTTCGCTCTTGTTCGTTCTTTTTCGTTCTTTCTCTCTTTCTCTCTCTTCCTCTCTCTTTCTCTCTCTTCCTCTCTCTTTCTCTTTCTCTCTCTCTTTCCTACTCTCCCTTCTCTCGCCTTTTTCTCTCTCTCTCTTTCTTCACTCTTCTACTTATGCTGATTTTGAAGAAAACATGTTAGCAGGACTGTTTTATTGTCCTGAAACCTCCATATACCGGAAATTGATGGTAACGAACGAAACTGCATGATCTAAGAAGAGTCACCGTTACTTTCTCTATGTCTCTCTTTTCTGTCTTTCTCTATCACACACATAGACAGGGAAAGGAAGA
>NC_068993.1:51024044-51025503 GCF_001194135.2 Octopus bimaculoides
TTCACAGTGAATACGTGTTGTTTGGTAATTCGGGTATTCGTGTTTTCTGGGGATTCAGTTGTTAAGGCAAGTGTTTCGATTCTTTAACCGGAGCTTGATTTCACCTTGTTCCAAAATACTCAGTCAAAACCGAGTATCTGTGACACACAGGAGTCAATATGGCGATGGGCTGGCATTCCTTCCAGGTAGGAATCTTGTACTTTCAGCCTAAACAACTTGAACATCCAGTCATAACCATGACTTATGTGGTTGTCGGACCGAAATAAATTTTAGTCATTTAGTTTCACAACACTTAATATATTATGATTGTAAGAGAGAGAGCCCTGTTGTTTTAAAGAATGGTCTATAAGATCTATATATTCCAATGTAAATCAAAAGATTTAATTTCCAAGAACGAAAGAACCAGAAAAAGTTGTTGGCTTAATTATTAACAAGGTTCAGCTGTTGATCGAATGGAAAACAACTGGTAAGTATAGAGATCATTTATCAAAACAATAAATCCTTAAAATTACAGCTGCAGAACAAATCAGCTTGTCACTGAACATCTCCAGTAATTAATTGACCCTTGTAGAAATTAAACACGACTGAATTTTATTTAAATTTCTCCGCGTTGAGTTATTCTACTCTGTAGTACTTCTGAGGCACACATTTTTGTTCGACTCTGCAAGGTGGAGAGTTCATATTAAATTGTCTTAAACTTGGCGCTTCGTCATTGAGAAAATACGAAGAGTTGACCAGTGGAGCGGCGAACAAACAGTGCATGCATTCATCCAATGTAGACTAATGTGACACTGAGTCAAGAACAGTGACAGGAAATGTTCATCAAATCAAATAATTAACCAAAGTCATAATTGAAATATATCTACAAAAGTCATTAAGAAGTTATACAAAACACACTCAAACACAAATAGTTATATACACTCTCACACACAGAGTCAAACACACACATATGCATGTGTGTGTCTATTCATACGCATACACATACGCATGCACACACAAATGCATACATATATATATATATGTATGTAATATTGGATACATTTATATTTGTGGGTGTGTCTGTGAGTGCGTGCAAGATATTAATTGTGTAAGAACTTTGCAAATCCACTTTAATTATCACTTCATAGATACAAATATACATACATATACATATACGCAACGTATGTATGTATATGCATTACACGCACACACACACACATATACACACACACACATACACACACACACATGCACACACACACACACACACACACATATATATATATATATGTTTATATATACATATATATATATGTGTGTGTGTGTGTGTGTGTATGTATATATGTGTATAAATGTATAGATATATAGGTATAAATAGATAAATAGATAGGTACATAGTATATATTGTGTATATGTAATGTAAGCGCGCATACTTACATACATACATAAATACATATACACATACACACGCACATATATG